>NC_091132.1:178997654-179235154 GCF_040183065.1 Periplaneta americana | reverse complement strand
GCTGATATGTTGAGTATGAGGCCGTGGAAATATGCTTGGTATGAAACTGGAGTCGGAAAATATTAGTACAAACGTCAAAATATTCTCAAAACATAAATCTCAGCGATAAAATAACAAAAATAATAGGAACTGTTGTGCAATATTTTACCATTGCCCAACGCCTAATTCTAAATAAAGGAACAAAGCATTGTACGGGGTAATAAAAAAAAATAAGGCCACATTAGCGTCCAGAAAACTTCAGAATACAAGAAAAACTTACAATATGGCGGCGTTACATCCATTCATTACAAAATACAAAAGGTGAATAGTACTACGTTGTTTTGTGGAAATTTTGGGCGCCGGAAAGTAAAACGACGTGTTTAGTACTTTGAACTATTCCCAGTATGAAATTGTTAAAAAAAGTTACCCCCTTAATCTGGTTGTGTACAACAAACTTCCCTTCTCAAGTTCGCGTTCTGAGGCACATTTTCTTGGCGAAACAGGATCTGTCTAAACATTGCGTAATTTTGTTGGTAATTTGAGTCTCATTTGGATATTTCAGCTGCTGGAGTCTTGTTCGAGATTGAAGATAGGCTGAGCTAAGGAATGCTGTGGAACATTAGACATGCATGATAACCACTGAAAATGTAAGCATGAACTGGGCAATGACCAACTTCTAATTTAGTTCCTATAAAAATATGAGCTGGCATAAAAATCTCCTCCAGTAGATCAACTTTGGGGACTCGAAGTAATCACATTTTTTAAACCATCAAAAATAACTTTTCAAATTCGTATTTCAGTTAAAAATAGTTAAACCTTTGCGTTTATTCGCAGTGTAAAAAAGTACTCTGCTTTTCTACAAGGATGTCTCGCTTATTTTTGAGGTTCTGATTGATAATTGTCTTCCAATGTGTTGCGCTTGAAGTTGTCGGCAAGAAATGTCGTTCTTGATACTCAGAGAAGGGAGAAAGAAAAGGCACCCTACCCCATTAGCTTCTGACTGTCGCCTCTTGGGTAATATCTTATTAATGTCACGTATGAGGTTCCAACCAGGTTGTCTCCTAAAATATCAGGCATCATTACTTTATAGTCGCAGAAATTAAAATTCGTGAATGATTATATAGCACAAATACCCTTAGCGGATGTTGAGACGCCATTTTTAAACTACCTGCGCTATGGATTTTTAAATCACACGTTCCTTTTCATCGTTTCCTGTAAATTGAATTTTAAAGTCATTAAAATACTCTTTAATATGTGTGGAATGCATTTCGTAACATTTTATGGGTATTTGTGCCCTTATCAGATGTTGAGACGCCATTTTTAAGCATCCTGCGCTTTGTATTTTTAAGTCACACGACCCCTTTATCGTTGTTTCCTGTAACTTCATTATTTTTTTTTTGCTACATTGCCAGACAAAAATGAATATAATTTCTGAACTATTAAAGATACATGCATGAAATTTAGAACACACATTCTTTAGACTATTAGGAAATATTCTCTAACAGAATTTTGTTAAATAGATTTCATTTTTAAAATATGCCAGTTTGTTTGCGAAAAAGGAAATCAGTGTTATTAAATTTTAATTTTTTATTTTACAAACCTAGAGACTAATATCAAAATTCTGTTAGATTGTAGAGCATGCTTTTGCAAGTACATTGAAAAAATTGTTTGAATGTATCTTTAAAAATGGTTTAGATATATCGGTTTTAGTAAAATCCTACATTGGGTATATATTTTTTTAATCTGGGCTCCCAAATAATTTTTTTTTTATATTTATATTTGGTTGAGTTGCTACAGGTATGAGCTCTCTACATACAAAAAAAATTAACATTTTACACCAAATAGGAAAAAAAGTAAGAAAAAAAATATCATCCTCTCTCCTTATATGATATAGTAGAATTGAAATAATTTTCCTTGAAGTGTTATTGAAGAACAGATTATTCAAATTGACTTTCAAACGTGATTATTTGAGTAGTGAAAAAACAAATTACAAACTGCATTTGAAATTATTACTGGGTATGGCCAATAGATCATGAAAATCAACTATTGAAATGGCAGAAGTAGCCTAGTCCGTGATTAAGCACCTTCTAATTGAGTTTGATTTGAATTTGCAAAACTGAAATTAATGTCTTAATTTTTAATTTGTATCGTTGCTTTTTTTTTTTTTTCAGGTCGTGTCTAAGATGGTTGCCGGTATTGTCGAACGGCTTGATGGATGGCCTGCAGATGAAATTTCTACCCAGGAGTCTCCGCTTCTTGTGAGTACTGGACATCGTGCGTTGACATTTGCTGTCATAAGTACTGAATAACATTCCTAATGACTTCACTATTCCTCGATGATTGAAGGCAATCAAACGAGTTGAAGTGGTTTACAAGTGTAATGCTAGTGAAAGCAATGTTTTTGACCTGTTTTCGGCTTTGCTTCTCAGTTTTTGGGGTGGAACGTGTGGCCCATCGTAAAATCAAATTTCAAGCACTAAAACTGCGCATTTGCAATGTTTTTCCTTCAGACGTTATTATATCAAAATGTTTCATGTCAACACGATCTAGTACTTCACTTCATTCACCAAATTCATTTAGCTAAGAGTTGACTACCGTTAATGTATTTGGTCGATGCAAAAGTTCCTGTTTTTTGCAGCGACAATATTTACTAGATGAAGAGACTGAAATTAATCAGTAATATATTATTCAGCATTATCTATAACTCTGCCAACGCTGGGGTGGTTTGGCAGATTGAAGAAATCAACTGGTTTGGCGTTATAGTAGAGCCACGCAAAATCATTTTCTTGACGGTCCTTTCCGATGAAATTCTTCCTGTTCAGGGCAGAAACTTTTCTAGCTGCCTTTCTTTATTAAGCTCGTACAAAAATACGTTGAAACTGTTCATTCTTTCCATTTTGCACTGCAGCTTTGGCCCACAAATACCAAAATCAGGATATGTTATCGGAATTATGGTTTTTCTTGTTCACAATTACCACGTTTAGGTCTGATGATCACGGATTCAAGTTTGAATAAACATATTCCCTGTAGCACAACTCGCAAATTAATTATTGTCAATTATTTAACCGTCAACATATTTACTAAATGTTCCTTAGGCAATAGTGCAAAGCAGCAGGGATTGATAAAATAATTAATACAGCATTTTAATATGAAAGCCCCTAAGTGTCGTCTTTAGTGTTACTTCCCATCTAGCGTAAAGTTTCTATTAACACGAAAAAAATAATAAAGCGAAAAGTATTCTGAGGGAAAAAAAAATGACTAAAACCTGTTATATTTTCACTGATTCACTTAAAAGGCAACAGAGTTTAGTAACTTCCACGAAGAAGTCAAGCAATGCAAAATCATTTCCTTGCAGTCCTTTTCGATGGAATTCTGTTCAGGGCAAAAACTTTTCTAGCTGCCGTTCTTTATTAAGCTCGCAGTAAAATACGTTGGAACTGTTCATTTTTTCAATTTTGCACTCAATCGTGTCCACAAATACAAAAATTCTTAAAATCCTCAAACTTAAATGCGTTTTTACAAACACACTCGAAGTGGCTAACGATAATTAATCATCTAATAACGCAGTATTGTGCAAGAAACTCTACGTACCTACTTACGCAGAATCCTTATTTCTCAATTCTTAATCATTGCATCAGAGTAGTCTTAGTGCTTCGAGAATTCGAATTTTTTTAATTGTCTCTTGGTTTCTGGCATTGTTCTTCCTCCTTCAAATTGTGTGATATAGCTACTTCTACTACGTCATTCCACAAATTCAGAGGGCTTGCACTGTTACTATACGGATTGCTTTGTCGATTCCTATTAGCAATATCGTTTTTGTTCGTTATGAAGGAATACTTTTTCAAGTTTCTTAAAGTAAATAAGAATTAAGGGTACATGTACGTCAACGACCAGAAATATTACCAGGAAATGCAGGCTCTAAATTTCTAAAATTTTATAAACAAATGAACTCGCAACTGGACAAAAATTACAAGGTACCACAAAAAGACTTATTAGAACTTAAATATCTGATAAAAGTATAAAAAAAGTTTACTAATATTTTTAGAATACACTCCTTACTTTAAATTAAATTTTCCAAAATGTGAACATTTTTAAACATTATTTCAGAACTCCACAACCATTAGAGACAGAACTCTGAAATTTTTTACACTGATTTAACATGCATTTATACAAAAGAGACTACGATAATGGTCATTTCTTTGGAAATAGAAAAATTGTCATAAAACATGTAAATTTGATATATTTTATATAGGAGAAATAAAAAATTAATTTTATTAAAATAAACAACTCTACATGACTGAGATTAGTCTACTTTTCAGAAATAAGTATTTGTTACATGCAGGGAAAATATTAAAGATGTCGGAGAGACCAGAACAACGTTATGGTTACCAAATGATGTAACTGCAGAATATATATATACGATGAAAGAGTAATGGAACGGAGAAAAATTCTCTCCGGCGCCGGGATTTGAACCCGGGTTTTCAGCTCTACGTGCTGATGCTTTATCCACTAAGCACATGTGTGGACTTCGGTCCTGGGTTCATAGACATCTATGACGTAGTGCAGAGGGCGGCCACTAGAGGGAACCCAAGAGTTGGAGCTTAATCTGAGACGATTCTAACCGGCGTCGGAGTTGTATCCGGTGTGGCTTAGTGGATAAAGCATCAGCACGTAGAGCTGAAAACCCGGGTTCAAATCCCGGCGCCGGAGAGAATTTTTCTCCGTTCCATTACTCTTTCATCGTATGATGACGCAGAATATCTGCATGGAAATATCATATGTACTTCGGTACATTAAAATAATATATAGAATATATATATATTTTTTTCATACTTTGATAAAACTGATTTGAAAAATATTAGTATACATTTTTATACCTTTATCAAATATTTATGTTCTAACAAGTCTCCTTGTGGTACCTTGTAAATTTTGTCCAATTTTGAGTTCATTTTCTTATAAAATTTTAGAAATTTAGAGCCTGCATTTTCTGATATGTGGTCGTTCACGTACATAAACCCTTAAAGGAAATGAACAGACTTACACACATACTGGATTGATCGCCCCTTCATTGGTAGTGTAACATTTGTGCGGCAACCTAAGTTAAATGCTCGCAGATTTTCATAATTGAGTTCATTAACTTGAATTTAAATTTCCTTGCAAGTGTCTTTACTTGGGGAAAAATTTCGTGAAGTAGACAGGATGAAGTTAAATTCAAACGGTTCCACTAACAATGGATCCAGATTTAGGGGAATATATTTCCCCCACTTCTCTGGTTCAGCCATAAATTTTTAACTGAACGATCGCCATGAATATGGTGTATAGGAAGTAGGCTCAAATTCCCACATTATTTGCAGCTCCTCTTCGTTTGTAGTTTGAAATCTTTAATAAAAGCTTCCATTTAAGGGATTGAATGAATAGTTGAAGCAGCACTGTAGAAACTTGCCCTTCGGTAGAGTGGCTCGTAATCTCCGGTTACAGAGAGCTGACAAGCTATGCAATATCCTTAATTTGACGCACACGAAAGCAACAGTATTAAAAAAAATATATATATATATATATATTATAAATTAAATTGACAAAATTCATTACTTTGTCGGTCGATTGTAATTTTATTTATTTATTCAAATCCACCGCCAACAGAAGCAGGCTTCCAATTACAGTTGGCTTACACAGATACATACGCAAAATACGTAAGAAAAAAAATAAAAACACAAAGAAAAGAAAGAAAACACAACGGTAATAGATGCTAGAATATAATACTGCAGTTAATATAGTGCCAAATGTCAATATAATGATGCAAAATTATTTTAAAACTAGAATAAAAACATTATAATACAATTCATAATTTAAATATCTAAGAAAATACAATTCTTTTTAATATTGTATGCAATTTTTCAACTGTTAAACTGAAATCTAATTGAGAATCACAGTTAAAGCGGAGAGTTGTAAGTATTACACATAACAAACAATGGAGAGTTCTTGAAGAAAACTGTTCTAGGAATGGGAATAACAAGATGTTACCTATGACGTAATTGTTTTTTTTTACATTGAACTGAAGGAATTTAAGAAAATCGCAGTTATTCAATTTACCGTTAAGTCTTGCAGAGTAAGATTTCAATATTTATTAATCATCGAGATTTTAAAGTGTTATAATTAAATTCAAAATGTAAAACTGATTATATGAAATTTGCTTGTCATAAGACGACACGTGATGTTTTTTTAAAAATATAAATAACGTAAAAATCTTTCCTGTATCCTTTCTATTAGCATCTAATGGGACTGGAACTGAGGTGACCATATTACAGACGAATACTCTAGCTTACTCCTAACTAGAATTTTATATAGAGTATCAATAGTATTTATATTTTTTAATTCTTTTGTATTTCTGATCCTTGAAAATCTGTAAATTTATCTGGTTACGACTAAAACATCTCTGGAATTGGCTGAAAAGGACTCGAATGTATAGGGAATTTCCAAGTTGTCTAATTTTACTAGTTGAGCTTAAAGTCTTTTGCATTTATCTTCAAAGTTCGTTAGCAAAATTTATTCGTGCCATGGAACGTAATACTTCTAACATGAGTTTAATATCTTGCGAAGTCTAGCTGCGGGAATCGCATTACACAAACGGCGTATCATTTCATTGCTCTATCTGGGGTTTTAAAATAAATTGTAAGATTAGACAGATTGCAAAAGTGAAGCTTCTTAGGTCCAAGGACACTCGTGTGATCGTCACTTCGTAGCCAGTAGGCTCCTTCGCTGGCGGTGGTAAGCAGTGCCTGACTGTAGTCTACGATAGGCCTACCGAGAGGCGAGGTTGCCGTGTTAATTTCTCTGCAGTTCGCTCTAAAAGCAGTATTTGATTACCATTTATCCTAACGCTTAACTCGTGTAAGAATACTTATCTGTAAAGTGCATCAATGAATGAGAAAAAATTCCATTAAGCGTGTTTAAATTGACGACTTTTAATTTAGGAACTGTGAATAAGGAATTTCTTTATAAATACCTGGTATATCACTAATATGACGAAACTACTGGGAAAATATTGCAATGGTTCGATTCTAATACATTAGGATTAAATTAGAAAACCTTTGATATTAAATTTAACATTAATCGCCCAGGGTATGATTTTGATAAATATTTAAAGTTTCTCGGCATTCATATTGATCGTGATTTAGGATGGCGTACGCGCACAAATTCTGTTGCTAAATATATTTGTAAAGGCAGTGGCGGTGCGTCAATAAGAGCACGTGAACACCTCGTTTCCATTAATGCACGACTAGTTTTATTTGATACCGTATTGACGTAGTGGGGATATATATCAGAATCGAGTATTTTAAACTTCCCGCATCTTTCATAAACTTCTTATGTAAACTTGGCAACATCCGTTCACGTACAAGCCGTGCTCTTTTCGAGATGGTTACAGGAATTTCACGCATGCGCGGGAGAAAATTGTCTTTAGCTGGCCGCTTATGACTCTTCAAGAGTACAAAGCGTTAAGTGAACATGATGAGTATCTATCCTACAGATGTCAGGTGCATCGATGCCTATCGTTCACGTGCTATATCTCGAGGAGGAAATTTAAAAGCCTGTAGATGTCAGCATCTGACTGTAGGAACGTTTACTTTACGTAGATGTGTGTATGCTGCTACGAGAGTGTAGTTTGTGAATTACTATACTTCAGTGTCGGCATAATAGCATAGTTTGGCTTTCAAACACGTGCTGGCTGGCTGACTGGTGGTGGTGGTTGTATGAATTTAAGTATCTGTATGATAGTGTATAATATTTAAGAATAATATTTACTGGCATGTATTTATAGTAATCTATGCGAATGGGATTACAGTACTGGTATAGGCTATAGTGTATCAGTGTGTTGTGAATCAAAATCTATTACTGAACACACGCGTTTGTAAATAACGGTATGTATTCATTTTTAACAAACGTAAACAATGAACTCTGTTCAATGAAATTTGGAACAGTAAAGAACTGGGTAAACTGACTTGCCAGGAAAAATTGGAAATAAAAAGACTGAGTTTCATTATAATAATAATAATAATAATAATAATAATAATAATAATAATAATGATATGTCGTTTTGAATTTATATACGGTTTTTTTCGATGGTGAAACATTGGAATCATGACATTTCATATTGGACTAAACGTACAATTTCAAATTCTCTTCGATTTTTGAACCACAAAATTGTGAACACGCATAATATTTTATCACGAGCCGCCACTGTGTAAAGGTATTTTCATTTTAAAATCATTGTCACTGCCTTGGTTCAACTTTATTGAAGAATCACTATGTTTTTATTTAGTCACCGTAGTTATGGGACCTTGTTATGGGAAACCATAGCTTGAACTTATTTTGCAGAAGAGCTGTAAGGATCATTTGTGGATCTCCTTTTAGATCGCATTGTAAACCACTTTATCAAGTTGGATATGAAGAGTTCGCGAGGAAAAACGATGAATGTCACATTTCTGTTAAGGATTAGATACATAATGATCTAATTGAGTCTATAACTGCAAGATGTAGTGCTGTTTCTATGGAAAATGAAAGGATTACTGTATTCGTGGTGATAATTCTCCTTTTTATCATTTTTCATAAGAACATTAAATTTCGTAGTGATCCATTGAATTAGATAATGACATGAACCTTAACAAAACTGACACATTCATAGTTTTTCCCGCGAACTCGTCATATACTTAAGTTTTGAGCGTCCTCATTTACATCAAAGAAGTTTTAGATTCAACCGCTAATTGTTACATTCATGATTTTTCCAGCCGTAATAAAAATATTTATCCTAATAAGAATGAACTTAGTATGACTCAAAACTGTTTTGTCACGGTTGCAATACGAGTTTATAACAGATTACCTTCTTATACAAAGTAATCTTCTTTTCAAAATATTGTGAGTTTTATTAGTTACAACAATGTAATTTATTCGTCACAACAATAATTCCTTTCTACAATTCACCTTAAACGCTCTCGTCAACAATTGGATCTTCACTCAACAAAGTATTCGTTATAGCACTCCACCGACGACAATGACAGTTTACTTGGATTATTACGCACAACAATGAACTGTTAATCTTAACTAATATTTACAAAGCACTATTTACAAATCGGAACTACAGTTCTCAGTTCACAGTTCTTCTATCTCAGTCACTCGAGTTCACAGTATCTCGAACCATAGACCTTCAGAGACAGTTCACTGTACTCGAACTCGGGTCCCTCCAACTGCGGTCCACTGCACTCGAACTCAGGTCCCTCCAACTGCGGTCCACTGCACTCGAACTCAGGCCTTCGGATGCTGACGCAGATGCGGACGCACACTCGAGTCGAACTCCGGTACACAAGACTGGCTTCCTTGCTCTGGCTTTCTCACTGACTGAATAACTGAAAACTGCTGTCGTTCCTTCGCGACCGTAATTTATAACTACAGCGACGTAGCCTCGAAAGTTCCACCCGTCTCTAGAGATGGCATTCCAGAGAAATCCAGAGCCCTCTCCTCTCTACCAGCACCAGATGCGCGCGCAAACTCGTCGCGTGACGTAATACACCCTCTCTCTTCTCTCCACCGCGCGACGTCACTCAATGTTCCGTGGAGCCTGTGCGATCTGCTTTCATGCGGGACGCTGGTCGTGAGTTCGAATCTCACGTCGCTGTCACAATATATTTAAAAGGTACCTCAAGATTAAATTGAAGACAAATTCTTTTTATGGCCTTGAGGAATATTTTAATATTAATTAGTACCTTGTTTCGACGTTGCTATACATTTCTGTCTCCAGCATGAAATACATACCTATGTAACGCTGATTCACACGTCTAACCAAAATCACGCTTGTACATGGAAAGCACTTCATATTCATGTCCTTTCTAGAATTGCTGCTTTATCGCGTAGATTTTTCTGAGTCTTCGAATGCGTTTCCAGATTTTAAAACTGTGAATTTTAAATTAAGTACAGCAACCAACACCCATGAAAAGTCAAATTACCTCTGAACTCTAAATATGGAGACTAATAGGCCTACGTGTGGAGTTCAATGGAAAGGGAAATTTCGTAATGTAACAATTTGTTTTTCTGTAGGTTATGTTAGTATAGAATATTTTCTTGATCTGAAAATGACTACTGAAATATATCGAATTCGTAATCTGATATTACTCCATTTCAGGTAACTTTCGATGCTGCTAGTTCTAAACGACCAGGAGTTAAGGCTAAACTTCAGGAGGTTGACAGTTCTATCAGCATGTACGTTGTTCACGTGATGTGGAAAGAAGACCGAACATGACGCCACTTAATATTTCTTTATTGTGGCGATGAAAACTTTCCACTCCGTGGAATTAAACCATGTTACATAAGATTGTAGTGCGCAAGCAACTGTAATGTAACTTCTTGTAATGCTGTAATATTTACATGTACAATGTAAACACTGTAACTTGAAGAAAATAAAGGAGTTCATGTTTAAATTATTTCACTTGTAAATGAATTTATGTATCTAGTAGAAATCAAACCTGTCAAATTTTTCAGAATCTGTATTTAGCTGCGACTGAAGCGAGAAAATTCCTGTTCTATTATGAAATGCGGGATTATCTTGGTTTACGTGCAATATCAATAGATAGATGGTTTATTTTGCAAAAACATGTGGAACATGTATGGCATCGTCATATAAAATTTAAAATACATGTCGTACAATGGATACAAATTAAGTGCAAGAATATTAAAAAAGTCATCGACATCATACAATGGATTTGCCAATAATATAGTCCTAAATCGTGTCCTAAACACTTGGAATGGAAGATTCCTTATATCAACAGGTAGAGTATTATGCAGATGACGTGAATATGTTAGGAGAAAATACACAAACGATTAGGGAAAACACGGAAATTTTACTTGAAGCAAGTAAAGCGATCGGTTTGGAAGTAAATCCCGAAAAGACAAAGTATATGATTGTCTCGTGACCAGAATATTGTACGAAATGGAAATATAAAAATTGGAGATTTATCCTTCGAAGAGGTGGAAAAATTCAAATATCTTGGAGCAACAGTAACAAATATAAACGACACTCGAGACGAAATTAAACGCAGAATAAATATGGGAAATGCGTGTTATTATTCGGTTGAGAAGCTCTTATCATCCAGTCTGCTGTCCAAAAATCTGAAAGTTAGAATTTATAAAACAGTTATATTACCGGTTGTTCTGTATGGTTGTGAAACTTGGACTCTCACTCTGAGAGAGGAACATAGGTTAAGTGTGTTTGAGAATAAGGTGTTTAGGAAAATATTTGGGGCTAAGCGGGATGAAGTTACAGGAGAATGGAGAAAGTTACACAACACAGAACTGCACGCATTGTATTCTTCACCTGACATAATTAGGAACATTAAATCCAGACGTTTGCGATGGGCAGGGCAAGTAGCACGTATGGGCGAATCCATAAATGCATATAGTGTGTTAGTTAGGAGACCGGAAGGAAAAAGACTTTTAGGGAGGCCGAGACTTAGATGGGAGGATAATATTAAAATGGATTTGAGGGAGGTGGGGTATGATGATAGAGACTGGATTAATCTTGCACAGGATAGGGACCGATGGCGGGCTTATGTGAGGGCGGCAATGAACCTTCGGGTTCGTTAAAAGCCATTTGTAAGTAAGAGTATTAAATAATTTAAAAGCAAAGAATATAAAACTATTTTGAGTAATACTGTATTTACATTTGTCAATATATAAATTTCTATTATTTCTTGTAGAATATTTATAACAGAAGTACATGCTATGTAATTATTAATGTTATTCCGAATGTAAAGGAGACAGGCCAATACATACATTGACGGCAATGTCAAAATTTGTGACCTTATAAAAAGAAGTTTACAATGAGTCGTATTTGATACTCCATGAATTAATCTTAAAGCTTTCTTTTGTAATATGAAAAGAGCTTGAGCAGAAGTATGGTGACCCCAAAGAATAATACTTTCTATATGGCTATGAACTATTGTAAACAATACCTTGTTAGGTAAATTATTCCTTAACAACCTTAACATATATAGGCCTTTACTTATTTTCTTAGCAACATAGTCAACATGAGTTTTCCATCCCATTCTAGGCTCGAGAAAGATGCCCAGAAACCTAATAGTAAGACGATTAATACCAAAGTTTAATTCAACAGTTTTGTTACAATTAATCATAAGGTTATTCGCATTACACCAATCAACAACCCTACTTGATACATCAAGTTCCATAGACAATGTCACTATTTTTATAAATAGTATTAACGGCTAAATCAGCAAACAAATAATTCCACTTTAGTCAGTAAGGGTATCCACGTAATGTTCGGGAATTTCATCTTCGATATATAAACTTAAACAGTTCCCTGCTGCTGTTGAAAATCATAACTGCTATAGATTAAACTGATCTCCACTGAAATCGGTGACAATGTTGTGTACGTAGCGCGGAAAATTAAAACCGATTTGAACACTAATTTAGTAAATTCATTTGAAAATAGAAAGTCTCGTATTAGTATTTCGCACAATTTAACAAAAGTAAATTAACAACGGAGTGCTTTAAGTTGGCCGTTGTCATGAAAGTTGGGGAAATTACTAGTGTGCATCGCTAGCGTCTTGACAAAATGCATGAGCTGTACTTGTGAACCACCACCTCCCAATCCACCAACGTTGAAAAACATCTAATATTGTAAAATTTTATAATTGGTTAAATATTGCAATTAGAAAAGAATTGTGAGAGCCTTTTTTTCTTCCTTATGATATGAATCATCAGTTTAAATAATGGCACTTACACCCTTACACCCTGTAACAGGTTAAGGGGACACTCAACTATATTTTGGAACTTTTTTCCTATTTGACCAATCTTTTTCAAATTTGGAGAAAAAGTTTAATATACACATGGAAAGTAACATGCAAAATCTCAGCTCATTAGATCCAATACTTTTTAAAATAAAAAATATTTCAATTTTTAATCAATCATTAATTGAAATATCACTTAATTATCATTTTTTATTTTTTGGCTTTGTGCATTTGACTGACTTCTCAATGAATAGGGGAAGAATTCTGCGTATTAATTTAGGTCTGTCACTTAAATTAGTGTAGAAATTTAATTTTTCATTTCCATGACACTTTTTCTCCAATTTTTAAGTTGAGTGTCCCCTTTACAATGCTTAAGCATCTTCCTGTGCCCAAATTTTTCTTTTCCATTCTGCTCTATCTCTCCAGTCTCCTGCCAATCCTTTACGTTGCACAGTTTTATTAATATCCTCCATCCATATAATCCGTGGGGTCCATTCCAACATCTGTCTTGGCAGTCTGTCCTCCGGGAGAATGCTCCATCAGTGACAATAAAGACTAGTTTCGAAATAAATATATTAAAAAAAAAACAACAATAATAATAGTAATAGTAACATGAATTTTATTGCAGATTTTCAGCAAGTACACAGGTGATCTGTCTCTGGTGGATCAATACCCGGGCGGTCGTCGCCACTTGGACGAACTCCAGAACGAAACTTCGTCTCACGGTAGAACTCGAAACTAGGCCGCTAGATGGCAGGGTCTATTTAATGCATACTAATAATATAAAAATATAGATATAACAATGTTATTGCGAACTCTGCGTAAATATTATGATAAACTACATTGCGTTGATCAATGATTACACTTTATGCAACCCTTTTATGAAGGGTTTTCGGTTATATTTATAACAGTTAATTAAATATTAATGAATTGTAAAGAGATATCCAGTTAGCAGATGAACGTAGGGCAGACATAAGAGGGCTGAGTGAGGATACCTCGGCATACTTACCTGGCGTAGGGGTTACCGTGATCATGAAGGCGGTTCCCCCAGGGTGAGACCCTTCCATTGCACTTTGGTTGGGTTGACCCCTGCGATTGCTCCAAATGTGAGTAACTCGGGCGCGTAATTTTTGGTAGTCGGGACTGCGTTCGCGCTGTCCCGGGATTAATCTTTTATCTTTAAGTTCATCTTTATTGTTGTAGGATAGCTTACTACTTAATATTAGTGATGGGAAATTCAGTTCAATTTACAGATTCGTTCGCGGCGAACTAGTTCGATAGTGAGATTAGTTCAATAATCTAGTTCGTTTAGTTCATTTAGTTCGTCTAAGAAAAACTGACGTATATAATCATTTAGTTCGATTAGTTCATTTAGTTCGCGTGAGATGGAGAGGAAAGCTGACGCAAAGATATAATCAGAAAATCAGTATTATTTTAACTTTGAGAAATATATATACTTATGCTGTAACTGTTTGCTCTTAAAGAATAACTGATTTTAGGGAAATATGATGTTACATTACTTACTGTAGGTCAGTGTTTATTTATCACAACATTTTTTTTAAGAGAAAGTAACAGCAATGCAGTATCAACGTTGCAAACGTTGATTGTATGATTAAAACTACGGTAAAATGAAAGCTTGAAAGAAAAGAAATATAGAACTGTAAACTGTATAATCTAAACCCAACTCTCAAATTCCTTAATAACAATAATAATAATAATAATAATAATAATAATAAAAGCCCCCCCCTCCCAAAATAACATAGCTAACGGCGCCGATGAAGAGAGGATACTCTATATGACAGATATTACATTCGAAAAATAGATCGAATGAAATTTAGGACATGAAAATCCATTCATTGACTTGTGTTCAACATGAAGTTTCGAGTTGCGAATTCGGGACCCCAGTGCAGTGGTAGAGTTCGAACATGCTAATTATTCGCACACAGTATCGATCTAAAAAAATCCGGAAACTATTACAGTTACTTTACTTTTAAAGAGAATTTCAATTAACATTTAAAGGAAAGTGTACGTAACTGGTAGCGATTCTGAGTGTAGAAATTAAGAATGTGTGTTGCAATCAACGAGCTAGATACTATAGAGAGGCTGAAGACCTCTGATAAGCGCTTCCTGCGGAGGCCAACAGTACTATGGATCGTTCCCTAAAAAACATGGCGGTCTATAGCACCGCCAGCCTCCGCAAGGAGTGCTTATCAAAGGTACACTGCAACGAGTTTGTACATGTATTATATTTTTCAGATACATGAATATTTAACTTAAACATTTCGCTATAGGTTTTGTAAAAAGCTGATTTATAAATGAAAAAGTAATAATTAAGACTTCAAAATTTCCAAAAATGTCTCATTCCCTCGGATTTAAATGAAATGTACCGTAAATCATAATATTCGTTGCTGGATAATTAAACCCTCTCAATACAGGTACCATTGCCGCAGAGAATTATAAGATAAGACGGATGAGCATAAGCGAAATATCTGTATTAATAAGTTTGACCATCAAGAGTTTAGTATTTATTGTGTTTATAGGGCCTACTCCAATTTTCTTTTTATTAATGCGTAGGGCTCTTTTTGTTAACAAAGAGGAAAGTTAGCACTTGCATCACACACAATTTGTCATCATTGTTCAAAATAATGTAGGAACAGTTTTATTCTGCAAAAGCCTCTGCCTAGTTGCGAGACACGTGTGAGATCAATATTTGTTTCAAATTATATTATACTACACGATGTCTCCATCACGCGACAATATTTGTTTCAAATTATATTAGACTACATGATGTCTCCATCACGCGAAAAGAAGTGTACCTAGCTGTGGCTCCTGTTGTTTCTGATAACAATGTTAATCGTAAGTATCTTATCGTTTCAATAAATGTGGTGAGTTATGATCATGAGTAACTTTCTATTATTGTCATTCTTTAATTATTATGTTGCATGCTAAGAGGTTATTTGTAGTTTTAATAATTGCAGTTTTCAAAAGTTCTCTGTGTTAATTCCAATGTCAAATGAATTTTTCTCAATAACTTAATTACTGGATTTTTTTTTAATTTTCGCCACTACCTTTCCTCTATTTTACTCCTACTAGTTACATACGTCGTCTCTCTTGAAATCACCTGGTGAGCACTGAATTACATAATTTCATATTAGGTTAGAAGAGCTGTAAGGTAATTAAATTTGTGACGAAGTCAAAAAATTATTTATTTTTCTTCTGCCGATTAAATTCATCCGTCTTTAGGTGCTTTGCTTTGGTTGCATCGAGTATAGCTTGTCATTTAATATCTGGGCTATATTTAGTGAAACTAGTAAAACATAGGCCTACAGCTGTTATAAAACGTGAAGTTTTGTGTGTATATTACTTTTTACTTATTAACATAGTCTTAATATGTAGCTCAGTTCACAGTCATTTCCTACAACATCCGAGCCACGCCCCTTTGTTTTGACTAACCGAAACATGGCGGACCAATGTTCAATTGTCTTCAACTTTCTGAGGTCTTTGTCCTCTCTATAGTATCTAGCTCGTTGGTTGCAATGCTTAGATCCTGAATCCTACTATTTACTTCAATAAATTAAATACAAGTAAATAATGTATTTGCGGATGTAATATGGAGAGCATTATGATCAACGTGAAATAGTGAAACAGATAACAGATTCGATTTTGTAATAAAATTTTATAAAGGGGCAGTATCGCTTAATGCTTGTCAGACTTAACCTCAAACCATTTCTTAATATTGGCTACGAAGGATACAAACACAACGTAACCAGACTGAACCACTCATGTTCATGTGCTCTTAACCTCAAACAGAATCCGCTGGATAATGAACTATAATACAGTATTAGTGTCCGCATTTTATAAGTTGTGCATAATGTTCATGAAACACCGAATTTAGTATCTTTATGGGTCTAAAGAAGTAACATTATTAGCGTGTTGTGAAACACGGCCCAACACTCCTCTCGTTATGGGAACGACTTCCCACAATGCATTGCTTCTTCTCTATCTAGTTCGCGAACGACTTCCACAGATACGACTCATCTAGTTCGCGAACGACTTTCATAAAAATTTCGAACTAGTTCATCTAGTTCACTTGAACGATTAGTTAAATTCGAACTAATCGTTCGCGAACTACCCATCACTACTTAATATGGTTTTGAGTATAGAATGGTTTTGTACTGTATAGTAGAGTTGGGTCGATTCGTGAGTTCATTCGAACGACTAATAATAGAGAATCGATTCGTGGTATCAACGAATCGTCATTCAAAAGAATATGAAGGAATCGGCATGGTATCGTAACCCACGATTCTATTCGTTGTTTGATGTAACCTGTCAACGGACATTTCCGAACCGTGTCGAATGCTCCCGAGCGAGAGTGAAATCAAAATATGTACTGCATTTGTTAAGTATGGAAAATAATGAACACAAACCTGAAATTTGCATAGTTAAATAGAGATGTAATGCAAAAAATGTACTTCATAATAAGGTTCAGTTGATAAATTATAATTTAGAGATATTATCTTGGGTAATTTTGTAGACTAATGGAGTTCATACTGAATGGTTCCAGCCAATGAGAAAGAGACAATCCAATGTCTCGCCTCTTATGCCATCTATGTGAGAGATGTAGAACGTTTTTGTTCTACGCGTGGTTTGCAAAGGAAAGTGTCTTGCGACGATTCAAAAGAATAGTTGGAATCGCAGACTGGGAAGAATCGTGAACTCGTTGACGATTCAAAAGAATAGTTGGAATCGCAGACTGAGAAGAATCGTGAACGAATCGTTAGAATCGATTCGTAATGTGTGATTGAATCGTTGGAATCGACTTCTGAAAAAGAATCGTGTTGCCCAACTCTAATCTTTATTGTTGTAGGATAGCTTACTACTTAGTATGGTTTTGAGTATAGAATGGTTTTGTACTGTATAGTAGAGTTGGGTCGATTCGTGAACGAATCGTTCATTCGAACGACTAATAATAAAGAATCGTAAGAATCGATTCGTGGTATCAACGAATCGTCGTTCAAAAGAATCGTAACGAATCGTCGTTCAAACGAATCGTAACGAATCGTCATTCAAAAGAATATGAAGGAATCGGCATGGTATCGTAACCCACGATTCTATTCGTTGTTTGATGTAACCTGTCAACGGACATTTCCGAACCGTGTCGAATGCTCCCGAGCGAGAGTGAAATCAAAATATGTACTGCATTAGTTAAGTATGGAAAATAATGAACACAAACCTGAAATTTGCATAGTTAAATAGAGATGTAATGCAAAAAATGTACTTCATAATAAGGTTCAGTTGATAAATTATAATTTAGAGACATTATCTTGGGTAATTTTGTAGACTAATGGAGTTCATACTGAATGGTTCCAGCCAATGAGAAAGAGACAATCCAATGTCTCGCCTCTTATGCCATCTATGTGAGAGATGTAGAACGTTTTTGTTCTACGCGTGGTTTGCAAAGGAAAGTGTTTTGCGACGATTCAAAAGAATAGTTGGAATCGCAGACTGGGAAGAATCGTTCGAATCAATTCGCAATGTATGTTGCATCGTTGGAATCGACTTCTGAAAAAGAATCATGTTGCCCAAATCTACTGCACAAAACATCACTAATCAGGTTAGGTTACTGTTAAAGAGTACAGTGAATTACTACAATTAAAAATGAATCAATTTCATAACAAAAATAAGGCATATAACTATTAGGAGAGTTTAATAACAATAAGACAATAGCCGATAATACTTTTCGCGGTATATTAATGATTAACACTATGTTTGGGCACCATGAACATATTCTTCATCAATGGACAGATAATAATTAGTAGCAGATTTATTAGGGAATTTGATTCATACAATTAAATTGCGCTATCCTACATAGGCTACTGTTACACGAAGGCCGTGTGGAACTGGAACATCGATATTATATCTACTTTCAATTAGAGGTCGATGATAGAGCTACACGTGGCCTTTGCAGACAGCAAAGAACAGGGAATATTTTTAAAGCAGACGTCAATCAATCAATCAATCAATCAATCAATCAATCAAACTCCTGTATCTCCTCATGAGGAGCATAGGGCATTCACAAAGTGCCTCCATCGGACCCTATTTGTAGCCAACTTCTTCACTTCGCTCCATGTTTTCCCCTCCCTAGCAATTTCCTCCAAAACTGTTCTCTTCCATGTATTTTTTGGCCTTCCTCTTGTTCTACTACCCTGGGGGTTCCAATCCAAAGCCATTCTTTCTACTGCTCCATCTTCTTTCCTGACTATGTGCCCTATCCAATTCCACTTTCGTCTTTTGATTTCTATTGTGATTTCTTTCTGATTTGTTACCTTCCATAGTTCTGAGTTTGTGATTATATCTGTCCATCTAATTTTTAAGATTTTTCGTAAACATCTATTAACAAATGTTTGCAGTTTATTTTGTATAATTTCACTTGTTTTCCATGTCTCACAGCCATATAATAAGACTGATTTCACATTACTGTTAAAGATTTTAATTTAACAAGTGAAGTTGGCTACAAATAGGGTCCGATGGAGGCACTTTGTGAATGCCCTATGCTCTTCATGAGGAGATACAGGAGTTTGATTGATTGATTGATTAACGTCTGCTTTAAAAATATACCACTGTCACGTCTTTCTGAAAATTTAGATTCCAAATGTAACACAACATGAGTTTAATCTACTAGTACAGAATAAATGTGATGATTATTAGCCGCTAAAGAATTATATAATCTAATATAAGCCTATAAAAGTGTATGTTCTCTCTACAAATCTACACGCTGTGACCGATATTTACATTAAGCCTTCAGAACTAGAAGAAAGACATAGACTACATTAACATTTATACAAAAGGACGTTAAATTATTTAGAATATGCCATTAGGAAAGTTCAGGATAACAGGCAGGGTTTGGAATTGAACGGGTTACAACAGCTTCTTGTCTATGCGGATGACGTGAATATGTTAGGAGAAAATCCACAAACGATTAGGGAAAACACGGAAATTTTACTTGAAGCAAGTAAAGTGATCGGTTTGGAAGTAAATCCCGAAAAGACAAAGTATATGATTATGTCTCGTGACCAGAATATTGTACGAAATGGAAATATAAAAATTGGAGATTTATCCTTCGAAGGGGTGGAAAAATTCAAATATCTTGGAGCAACAGTAACAAATATAAATGACACTCGGGAGGAAATTAAACGCAGAATAAATATGGGAAATGCGTGTTATTATTCGGTTGAGAAGCTTATCGTCCAGTCTGCTGTCAAAAAATGTGAAAGTTAGAATTTATAAAACAGTTATATTACCGGTTGTTCTGTATGGTTGTGAAACTTGGACTCTCACTCTGAGAGAGGAACATAGGTTAAGGGTGTTTGAGAATAAGGTGCTTAGGAAAATATCTGGGGCTAAGAGGGATGAAGTTACAGGAAAATGGAGAAAGTTACACAACGCAGAACTGCACGCATTGTATTCTTCACCTGACATAATTAGGAACATTAAATCCAGACCTTTGCGATGGGCAGGGCATGTAGCACGTATGGGCGAATCCAGGAATGCATATAGAGTGTTAGTTGGGAGACCGGAGGGAAAAATACCTTTGGAGAGGCCGAAACTTAGATGGGAGGATAATATTAAAATGGATTTGAGGGAGGTGGGATATGATGATAGGGACTGGATTAATCTTGCACAGGATAGGGACCGATGGCGGGCTTATGTGAGGGCGGCAATGAACCTTCGGGTTCCTTAAAAGCCATTTGTAAGTAAGTAAATAAGGACGTTAATAATAATAATAATAATAATAATAATAATAATGGATATTTTATTTGCACAATCTGTCACTCGTATATTTCAAACAGAAAATAAATAACTGAACTTGGATCATCTAACTTAGGCCTGATTGTATAAACCATTTAATCTTAGATCAGAGGTTAAATTGATCCTTGTTTCAGCTGAACTTGGAATTTTGTGTTGTATAAAGTCTAATCCGAGATTAATTTGTCTCAAACTAAAGTTAACTTTGACTGAAGAAATTTCTCCGATTAAGTTAGATGATCCAAGTTCAGTTATTTCTTTTCTGTTTGAAATATACGAGTGACAGATTGTGCAAATAAAATATCCATTATTATTAATATTAATAGATATGATAGGTACATTTATATATATTTCTTTCAATTTCTTGCCTTAATACACAAACAATCTTATATTTTATAAGGCTCTATCGTGTTCAGCAGTATCAAATAACATAACCTATAATTATATTATGTTTATAACAACCATTAATTATTAATGGCTATGATAGGTACATTCATAAATGTTCAATTTACTGTATTACTAAACGAAAATTGTAATTTTATAAAGCTTTATTATGTTTAGCAGTATCAAACACTATACCATGTTATGTTAACAACTCGGACAACAGTCAACCTTCTTCTTATTGTCCGCCATTATTTATATTGCACAAAAAACCAGTGTCTCCAACAGAGTATACGGAAAGTCGCCAAAAAGTAGTTGTAAAGTCGCTAGATTTCTCATTATCAACAAAGAAAGATTAAATTTTGTCACTATTGGGGTACTATAAAGGTCACTAAATCCCTATTTAAGCAATATAAAAGTTAAAAGAAATTGTTGTTGAAAAAGAGGTAAAGTCGCTAGATTGGCAACACTGAACAAACATGTATAACACATAGACTTACTAAATAACCGCGGGTATAACATGGACCACGCATCACGTATTTCACCTGTTTATGCGATGTTGCCAGATCCTTTTCACGTGAACTTAGATTGCATTTGAACCAAGGTAATTTGATCGCAGAAAAGTTTTATACAATAGAAGAAGTGTCTGAACTCGGTTCACTTTTCGATCTACGATCAAAGTTGATCTTTAGTCAGGGAGTTTTATACAATTGGGCCTTAATCGGAGAAATTTCTTCAGTCAAAGTTGACTTTAGTTTAAGACAAATTAATCTCAGATTAGACTTTATACAACACAAAATTCCAAATTCAGCTAGAACGAGGATCAATTTAACCTCTGATCTAAGATTAAATGGCTGATACAATCAGCCCTAAGTGTACCTAACGGCTCCAGTAGTTCCGGGACACAGCGAGTAGGATTCTGGAACAAAATCTTGATCTTCCAAAATGGAACAGTCGAGTAACAGATGATCTACCGAATACGAAGTTTCACACTGCAAGAGTACTCAATGATCGCAATCTTTAATTATTTAAGTGTATCGAAGTAGTATTTGACCTTCCCGTGCCCAGAAAGAAATTGGTGAAGTACGAAGTCAGACATCATCTGTTTTCACCAAAGAAATGTTTCTAAGGCCCAATTGTATAAAACTCCCTGACTAAAGATCAACTTTGATCGAAGATCGAAAAGTAAACCGAGTTCAGACACTTCTTCTATTGTATAAAACTTTTCTGCGATCAAATTACCTTGGTTCAAATGCAATCTAAGTTCACGTGAAAAGGATTTGGCAACATCGCATAAACACGTGAAATACGTGATGCGCGGACCATGTTATACAAGTTTGTTCAGTGTTGCCAATCTAGCGATTTTAACTCTTTTTCAACAACAATTTCTTTTAACTTTTATATTGCTTAAATATGGATTTAGTGACCTTTTTAGCACCCCATAGTGACAAAATTTAATCTTTCTTTGTTGATAATGAGAAATCTAGCGACTTTACAACTACATTCTGGCGACTTTCCGTAAACTCTGTTGGAGACACTGTTTTTTTTTTTTGCAATGTAAATAATGGCGGACAATAAGAAGAAGGTTGACTGTTCTCCAAGTTGTTATCATGTTATGGTGTTTGATACTGCTAAACATAATAAAGCTTTATAAAACGACAATTTTCGTTTAGTAATACAGTTAATTGAACATTTATGAATGTACCTATCATATCCATTAATAATTAATGGTTGTTATAAACATAATATAATTATAGGTTATGTTATTTGATACTGCTGAACACGATAGAGCCTTATAAAATATAAGAATGTTTGTGTATTAAGGCAAGAAATTGAAAGAAATATATATAAATGTACCTAACATAATCTGTTAATATTAATAATAATGGATATTTTATTTGCACAATCTGTCACTCGTATATTTCAAACAGAAAAGAAATAACTGAACTTGGATCATCTAACTTAATCGGAGAAATTTCTTCAGTCAAAGTTGACTTTAGTTTGAGACAAATTAATCTCAGATTAGACTTTATACAACACAAAATTCCAAGTTCAGCTGAAACAAGGATCAATTTAACCTCTGAGCTAAGATTAAATGGTTTATACAATCGGGCCTAAGTGAATCCTTCTTTTGATATGGACGTCCAGAGGTTCACTTGTAAGTTAACCGGTAAGAGGCCTATATGTTCTAATTTTAAGTTTTGCGTAAGACACTGGAGATATCTTGTAAGAAATTCCCATACGAGTATAAGATGCAGCAATGGATCTGCTTCTTTCTTACCCCGTGAATGGAGTATGTCCACGACTCCAGCAAATGCAGACATGAAAGCATTCTTCAGCTTCTAATCTTATGGAACAGTGGCAAAAGAGAGGACAAAAGGTAAGCAAAAGAAGGTGGCAATTAGAAGGAGAATGAGACGATTAAAAAGAGGCTAAAATAGAATAACATAGGAATACTGAGATAGAATGACAATCAAAAGGAAAACAATAACAACAACTTAATATTCCGCAATCGCTTTATATATTCTCAGTTTTCCAAATAATTCTCCGTTTTTTTTTTTTTGTACTCACATTCTTTTCCACTTATTTTTCCCCATTCTCATCATATTTCCTTCGTTTTCCAATTAATTTTCTGTCCTTTCTTTGTATTCATATCATTTTCCACTTCATTTTCCGCATTCTTTTTGTATTTTCTTCGTTTTGCAATTAATTCTCTGTATTTACTTTGTATTCACTTCGTTTTCAGCATTCTCTTCATATCATATTATCTTCGTTTTCCAATTAATTCACTGTTTTTTCTTTGTATTCACACTTTTCTCCACTTAATTTTCAACATTCTCTTTATATTTCCTTCGTTTTTCAATGAATTCTCTGGCATTTCTTTGTATTCACATCGGTTTGCACTTAATTTTCCGCATTCTCTAATATTTCCTTCTTTTTCCAACTAATTCTCTGTCTTTTCTTTGTATTCCCATCGTTCTCCACTTAATATTCCGCTTTCTCTTTATATTTCCTTCTTTTTGCAATTAATTCTCTGGCATTTTTTTCACATTTTTTCCACTTATTTTTCCCCATTCTCTTAATATTTCTTTCGTTTTGCAATTAATTCTTTGTCTTTTCTTTATATTCACATTTTTCCACTTAATTTTCCGCATTCTCTTGATATTCTCCTTGGTTTTCCAATTAATTCTCTGTATTTTCTTTCTATTCCCATCGTCCTCCACTTAATATTCCTCATTCTCATTATATTTTCTTCGATTTGCAATTATTTCTCTGTCTTTTCTTTGTATTCACATCGATTTCTACTTAATTCCCCGTATTCACTTTATATTTCATTTCTTTTCCATTTACTTCTCTGCTATTCCTTTTTATTCACATTTTTTGCACATAATTTTTCGCATTCTCTTTATATATCCTTCGTTTTCCATTTAATTCTCTGCCTTTTCTTTGTATTCATATCGTTCTCCAATTAATTTTCCGCATTCTATTTATATTTCCTTCGCTTCCAATTATGCCTCTGCCTTTTCTCTGCTTTCACATTCTTATCCACTTAATTTTCCGCATTCTGTTTATATATCCTTAGTTTTCCAATTAATTCTCTGTATTTTCTTTTTATTCTCATCGTTTTCCACTTAATTTTCTGCATTCTCTTTATATTTCCTTCGTATTCCAATTAATTCTCTGTATTTTCTTTCTATTCCCATCGTTCTGCACTTAATATTCCGCATTCTCTTTATATTTTCTTCATTTTCCAATTAATTGTCCCTATTTTCTTTGTATAGACATCGTTCTTCTCTTAATTTTCCGCATTATCTTTATATTTCCTTCCTATTCCGATTAATTCTCAGCTTTTTCTTTACACTCACATTCTTCTCCACTAAACTTCTCCAATTCTCTTCATATTTCCTTCGTTTTCCAATAAATTTTCTGTCTTTTCTTTGTATTCACATTATTTTCCACTTCAAATTCCTCATTATTTTTATATTTTCTTCGTTTTGCAATTAAATCTCTGTATTTTCTTTTTATTCACATCGTTTTCAACTTAATTTTCTGCATTCTCTTTGCATTTGCTTCCTTTTGCATTTAATTCTCTCTCTTTTCTTTGTATTCACAGTGATTGCTACTTAATTCCCAGCATTCGCTTTATATTTCCTTCGTTTTCCTATTACATCTCTGCTTTTACTTTGAATTCACATCCTTTTGCACATAATTTTCCCCATTCGCTTTATATTTCCTTCTTTTTCCAATTAATTCTCTGGCATTTTTTCTATTCACATCTTTTTTCCACTTATTTTTCCCCATTCTCTTTATATTTCCTTCGTATTCCAATTAATTCTCTGGTTTTTCTTTGTACTCACATCATTTTCCACTTCATTTTCCGCATTCTTTTTAAATTTCCTTGGTTTTGCAATTAATTCTCTGTCTTTTCTTTGTATTCACATCGTTTTCAACTTAATTTCCACAATTCTCTTCATATTTTATTCGTTTCCCAATTATTTCTCTATTTTTTTTCTTTGTATTCACATCGTTTTCCACTTAATTTTCCGCTTTCTCTTTGTATTTACTTCGTTTTCCAATAATTCCTCTGTCATTTCTTTCTATTCCCCTCTTTCTCTACTTAATTTTTCGCATACTCTTTACATTCTCTTCGTTTTCCTATTAATTTTCTTTTATTTCTTTGTATTCACATCGTTTTCCACTTAATTTTCCGCTTCCCCTTTGTATTTACTTCGTTTTCCAATAACTCCTCTGTCATTTCTTTCTATTCCCCTCTTTCTCTACTTAATGTTTCGCATTCTCTTTACATTCTCTTCGTTTTCCTATTAATTTTCTTTTATTTCTTTGTGTTCACATCGTTCTCCACTTAATTCTATGCATTCTCTTTATATTTCCTTCATTTTCCAATTAATTCTCGATCGTTTCGTTATGTTCGCATCGTTGTCCACATAATTCTATGCATTATCTTTATATTTCCTTCGTTTACCAAATAATTCTCTGTCTTTTTTGCTATTCATACTTTTTTCCACTTTGTTTTCCGCATTCTCTTAATATTTCTTTGGTTTTCCAATTTAATCTCTGCCTTTTCTTTGTATTCACAAATTTTCACTTAATTTTACGCATTCTCTTTATATTTCTTCCATTTTCCATTTAATTCTGTGTCTTTTCTTTGTATTCACACCGTTTTCCACATAATTTTCCGCATTCTCTTTATATTTCCTTCAATTTCCAATTAATTCTCTGCCTTTACATTGCAGTTACATTGTTTTCCACATAATTTTCAGCATTTTCTTTATATTTCCTACGTTTTCCATTTAATTCCCTGTATTTTCTTTCTATTCACATAGTTTTCCACTTAATTTTCCGCATACTCTTTATATTTCCTTTCTTTACCAATTAATTCTCTGTTTTTGTCTGTATTCACATCGTTCTGCACATAATTTTCCACATTAAATTTATATTTCCTTCCTTTCCAAATATGTCTCTAAATGTTCTCTATTTTCGCTTTCTCTTTATATATCCTTTCTCTTTATATATCCTTAGCTCTTTAATTAATTTTCTGCTTTTTCTCTGTACTCTCATCGTTTTCCACTTACATTTCCTTTGTTTTCCAATTCATTCTCGTTCCTTTCTTATTATTCACATCTTTCTCCACTTAACTTCCCACGTTTTCTTATCATTCTCATCCTTCTCCACTTAACTTTCCGCGTTTTCTTTGTTTTCACATCATTCACCAACTAACATTCCACGTTTGCTAAATATTCTAATCCTTCTCCACTTACCTCTCTGTGTTATCTTTGTATTCTCATCGTTCACCACTTAACTTTCCACGTTTTCTTTGTATCCTCATTGTTCTCCACTTAATATTTCGCGTTTTCTTTGTATTCGCATCATTCTCCATTTAACTTTCCGCGTTTTCTCTGTATTCTCTTCATTCTTCACTTCACTTTCCATGTTTTCTCTGTATTCACATCGTTTTCCACTTACATTTAAGCGGTTTCTCCGTATTCTCTTCATTTTCCACTTAAATTACGGCGTTTTTCCTGTATTCTCTTCATTCTGTACTAAACTTTCCACGTTTTCTCCATATCCATATCGTTCTCCAATTAACTTTCCACGTTTTCTTTGTATTCACATCATTCTCCACTTAACTTTCTGCGTTTTCTTTCTATTCTCATCATTCTCCACCTAACTTTCCGCGTTTCCTTTCTATTCTCATCATTCTCCACTTAACTTTCCGCGTTTTCTTTCTTTCTCATCATTCTCCACCTAACTTTCTGCGTTTTCTTTCTATTCTCATCATTCTCCACCTAACTTTCCGCGTTTCCTTTCTATTCTCATCATTCTCCACCTAACTTTCCGCGTTTTCTTTCTATTCTCATCATTCTCCATCTAACTTTCTGCGTTTTCTTTCTATTCTCATCATTCTCCACTAAACTTTCCGCGTTTTCTTTCTATTCTCATCATTCTCCACTAAACTTTCCGCGTTTTCTTTCTATTCTCATCATTCTCCACCTAACTTTCCACGTTTTCTTTGTATTCTCATCATTCTCCACTTAACTTTCCACGTTTTCTTTCTATTCTCATCATTCTCCACTTAACTTTCCACGTTTTCTTTGTATTCTCATCATTCTCCACCTAACTTTCCGCGTTTTCTTTCTATTCTCATCATTCTCCACCTAACTTTCCACGTTTTGTTTCTATTCTCATCATTCTCCACTTAACTTTCCGCGTTTTCTTTCTATTCTCATCATTGTCCACTTAACCTTCCGCGTTTTCTTTGTATTCTCAACATTCTCCACTTAACTTTCCACGTTTCCTTTGTATTCATATCATTATTCACGTACATTTCCACCTTTTCCTAATTTTCACATCATTCTCCAATTAACATTCCACGTTTTCTTTGAATTCTCTTTATTCTCGACTTAACGTTTCACGTTTTCTTTGCATTCTCATCATTCCCCACTTAAATTTCCGCGTTTTCTTTGTATTGCCATCATTCTCCACTTAACTTTCCACGTTTTCTCTCTATCCATATCGTTCTCCACTTAACTTTCCACGATTTCTTTGTATTCTCATCATTCTCCACTTAACTTTCCGCGTTTTCTTCCTATTCTCATTATTCTCCACTTAACTTTCCACGTTTTCTTTGTATTCTCATCATTCTCCACTTAACTTTCCGCGTTTTCTTCCTATTCTCATTATTCTCCACTTAACTTTCCACGTTTTCTTTGTATTCTCATCATTCTCCACCTAACTTTCCGCATTTTTTTTCTATTCTCATCATTCTACACTTACCCTTCCGCGTTTTCCTTGTATTCTCAGCATTCTCCACTTAACTTTCCACGTTCCCTTTGTATTCATATCATTATTCACGTACATTTCCACCTTTTCCTAATTTTCACATCTTTCTCCAATTAACTTTCCAGGTTTTCTTTGAATTCTCATTATTATCCACTTAACTTTCCACGTTTTCTTTGTATTCTCATCATTCTCCACTTAACTTTCCAAGTTTTCTTTC
Source organism: Periplaneta americana (assembly GCF_040183065.1). Taxonomy (NCBI): domain Eukaryota; kingdom Metazoa; phylum Arthropoda; class Insecta; order Blattodea; family Blattidae; genus Periplaneta; species Periplaneta americana. The sequence goes on along the minus strand of NC_091132.1, from coordinate 179,206,678 downwards.
TATTCACATAATACTCAACTTAACCTTCCGCGATTTCTTTGTATTCTCAACATTCTCCACTTAACTTTCCACGTTTCCTTTGTATTCTTATCATTATTCCCGTACATTTCCACCTTTTCCTAGTATTCACATGATTCTCCAATTAACTTTCCACGTTTTCTTTGAATTCTCATTATTCTCCACTTAACTTTCCACGTTTTCTTTGTATTCTCATCATTCTCTACTTAACTTTCCAAGTTTTCTTTCTATTCACATAATTCTCAACTTAACTTTCCACATTTCTTTCTATTCTCATCATTCATCACTTAAATTTCAGCGTTTTCTTTGTAGTGTCATCATTCTCAACTTAACTTTCCACGTTTTCTTTGTATTCTCATAATTCTCCACTTAATTTTCCACGTTTTCTTTCAATTCTCATCATTCTGAACTTAACTTTCCGCGTTTTCTTTGTATTCACATCATTATCCAATTAACTCTCCACGTTTTGTTTGTATTCTCATCATTCTCCACTTAACTTTCCACGTTTTATTTGTATTCTCATCATTCTCCACTTAACATTCCACATTTTCCTTTTATTCTCATCATTTTCCACATAACTTTCCGCGTTTTCTTTCCATTCTCATCATTCTCCACATAACATTTCACGTTTTCTTTGTATTCTCATCATGATCCATTTACCTTTTACCGTTTTCACTGTATTCACATCATTCTTCACTTAACTATCCACGTTTTCTCTGTATTCACATCGTTCTCCACGATTTCTTCGCATTCTCATCATCCTCCTATACTTAACGTTCGACGTTTTCTTTCTATCTTCATTCTCCACTTAACTTTCCACGGTTTCTTTCTATTCTCGTAATTCTCTACGTGAATTTTCACGTTCTCATTTTAATGTCATCATTCTCCTCTTAACTTTCCGCGTTTTCTTTCTATTCTCATCTTTCTCCACTTAACTTTCCACGTTTTCTATCTATACTCATTATTCTCCTCTTAACTTCCCACGTTTTATTTTTATTCTCGTCATTTTCCACTTAACTTTCCACGTTTACTTTCTATTCTCATCATTCGTCTCTTAACTTTCCGCGATTTCAATTAAATCTCATCTTTCTGTTTAACTCTCCATGCTTTCTATTCATTCTCATCATTCTCCACTTAACTTACCACGTTTTCTTTGTAATTTCATTATTCTCCACTGAACATTCCGCGTTTTCTCTGTATTCTCACCATTCTCCACTTAACTTTAAGAATTTTCTTTGTATTCTGAACATATTCCACTTAACTTTCCGCGTTTTCTTTATATTCTACTTCTTCTCCACATAAATTTACTCGTTTTTTTTTTAGTCTCATCATTCTAATCTTAATCTTCCGCGTTTTCTTTTCATTTTCATTATTTGCCACACAATTTCCACGTTTTCTTTGTATTCTCATCATTCTCCACATAACTTTCAACGTGTTCGTTCTATTCTCATCATTCTCCTCTTAACTTTTCTTGTTGTCTTTCTATTCTCATCATTCTCCACTTAACATTCCACGTTTTCGTTGCATTTTCATCATTATCCACTTAACTTTCCCCGTTTTCTTTGTATTCTCATCAATCTCCACTTAACATTCCACGTTTTATTTTTATTCTCATCATTCTCCAATTAACTTTCCACGTTTTCTTTGTATTCTCACCATTCTCCACTTATCTTTCCAAGTTTTCTTTGTATTCTCATCATTGTCCACTTAACACTCCACATTTTCCTTTCATTCTCATCATTTTCCACATAACGTTTCACGTTTTCTTTGTATTCTCATCATTCTCCACTTACCCTTCCGCGTTTTCTCTGTATTCTCATCATTCTCTACTTAAGTATCCACGTTTTCTCTGTATTCACATAGTTCTCCACGATTTCTTTATAATCTCATCATCCTCCACTTAGCTTTCCACGTTTCCTTTCTATTCTCATCATTCTCCCCTTAACTTTCCACGTTTTCTTTGCAATGTCATCATTGTCCACTTACCTCTCCACGTTTTCTTTCTATTCTCAACTTTCTCCACTTAACTTTCCACGTTTTCTTTCCATTCTCATCTTTCTCCACTTACCTTTTCACGTTTCCTTTCTATTCTCATCATTCTCCTCTTAACGTTCCACGTTTTCTTTCTATTCTCATCATTCTCCACTTAACATTCCACGTTTTCTTTGTAATCTCATCATTCTCGACTTAACTTTCCACGTTTTCTTTCTATTCTCACTATTCTCCACTTAACTTTCCGCGTTTTCTTTGTATTTTCATCATTCTCCACTTAACGTTCCGAGTTTTCTTTCTATTCTCATCATTCTCCACTTAACGTTTCACGTTTTCTTTCTATTGTCATAATTGTCCACTTAACTGTCCACGTTTTCTTTCTATTCTCATCATTCTCCGCATAACATTCCACGTCTTCTCTCTATTATCATGATTCTCCCCTTAACTTCCCATGCTTTTTCTATATTCTGATCATTCTCCACTAAACTTTCCACGTTTTCTTTCTACTCTCATTATTCTCCACCTAACATTCCACGTTTTCTTTATATTCTCATCATTCTCCGCTTAGCTTTCCACGTTTTCTTTGTAAACTCATCATAGTCCACTTATCTTTCCACTTTTTTTTTCCATTCTCATCATTCTCCACTCAAATTTCCGCGTTTTCTTTCTTTTCACATCCTTCGACATTTAATTTTTTCGTTTTCTTTGTATTCACATATTTCTCCACTTAACTCTCCACGTTTGCTTTGTATTCTCATCGGTCTGCACATAACGTTGCACGTTTTCTTTGTATACTCATCATTCTCCACTTAACCTGCCACATTTTGTTTCTATTCCGATCGTTCTCCACTTAACTTTCAGCGTTTTCTTTCTAGTCTCATCATTCTCCTCTTCACTTACCGCGTTTGCTTTTAAATCTCATTTTTCTAAACTTAATTTTCCACGTTTACTTTCTATTCTCATCATTGTCCACTTACCTTTAAACGTTTTCTTTCTATTCTCAACATTCTCCACTTAGCTTTCCACGTTTTCCTTCTATTCCCATCCTTCTCCACTTACCTTTTCACGTTTCCTTTCTATTCTCATCATTATCCACTTAACGTTCCACGTTTTCTTTCCATTCTCATCATTCTCTACTTAACTTTCCACGTTTTCTTTGCAATCTCATCATTCTCGACTTAACATTCCACCTTTTCTTTCTATTCACACTATTCTCCACTTAACTTTCCGCGTATTCTTTGTATTTTCATCATTCTCCACATAACGTTCCGAGTTTTGTTTCTATTCTCATTATTCTCCACTTAACTTTTCACGTTATCTTTCTATTGTCATAATTGTCCAGTTAACTGTCCACGTTTTCTTTGTATTCCCATCATTCTCCACTTAACCTTCCACGTTTTCTTTCTATTCTCATCATTCTCCACTTAATTTTCCACGTTTTATTTCTATTCTCATCATTCTCCAATTAACGTTCCACATTTTCTCTCTATTCTCATCATTCTCCATTAAACGTTCCACGTTTCCTTTCTATTCTCATCATTCTGCACTTAACGTTCCACGTTTTCTTTCTATTCTCATCACTCTCTATTTAACTTTTCCCGTTTTCTTTGCAATCTCATCATTCTCAACTTAACATTCCCCCGTTTTCTTTCTATTCTCACTATTCTCCACTTAACTTTCCGCGTATTCTTTGTATTTTCATCATTCTCCTCATAACGTTCCGAGTTTTCTTTCTATTCTCATCATTATCCACTTAACTTTTCACGTTATCTTTCTATTGTCATAATTGTCCAGTTAACTGTCCACATTTTCTTTCTATTCTCATCATTCTCCACATAACTTTCCACGTTTTCTTTGTATTCTCATCATTATCCACTTATCTTCCCACGTTTTCTTTCTATTTTCATCATTCTCTTCTTAAGTTTCCTCGTTTTCTTCCTATTCTCATCATTCTCCACATAACGTTCCACGTTTTCTGTCTATTCTCATGATTCTCCAATTAATTTCTCATGTTTTCTCTATATTCTCATCATTCTCCACTAAACTTTCCAAGTTTTCTTTCTACTCTCATCATTCTCCACCTAACATTCTACGTTTTCTTTATATTCTCATCATTCTCCACTTAGCTTTCCACGTTTTCTTTGTAATCTCATCATTTTCCACTTAACTTTCAACTTTTTCTTTCCATTCTCATCATTCTCCACTCAAATTTCCGCGTTTTCTTTTTTTTTTCACATCCTTCGACATTTAATTTTTTTTCGTTTTCTTTGTATTCACATATTTCTCCACTTAACTCTCCACGTTTCCTTTGGATTCCCATCGGTCTCCACATAACTTTGCACGTTTTCTTTGTATTCTCATCATTCTCCACTCATCCTCCCACAAGTTCTTTCTATTCTCATCATTCGCCACTTAACTTTCAGCGTTTTCTTTCTAGTCTCATCACTCTCCACTTAACTTACCACGTTTCCTTTGTATTCTCATCATTCTCGACCTATCTTTCCCCGCTTTCTTCCTATTCTCAAAATTCTCCACATAACATTCTACGTTTTCTCTGTTTTTTCATCATTCTCCACTTAAAATTCCGAGTTTTCTTTCTGTTCTCATCATCCTCCACTTAACTTTAAAGGTTTTCTCTCTATTCTCATCATTCTCCTCTTAACTTCCCGGTTTTTCTTTTAAACCCCATCATTCTCTACTTAACTTTCCCCGTTTTCTTTGTATTCTCATCATTCTCCACTTAACTTTCCGCGTTTTCTTTGTCTTCTGATCATCTGCACTAAAGTTTCCGCGTTTTCTTTGTATTCTCATCATTCTCCACTTAACTTTCCCCGTTTTCTTTGTCTTCTCATCATCTGCAGTTAAGTTTCAGCGTTCTCTTTGTATTCTCTTATATTCTTCGCTTAAGTTCCACGTTTTCTTTGTATTCTCATCTTTACACTTAACTTTCCCCATTTTCGTTGTATTCTCATCATACTCCACTTAAATTTCAGCGCTTTGTGTCTATTCTCATCATTCTCCACTTAACTTTTCTTTGTATTCTAATATATGCTTCACTTAAGTATCCGCCTTTTCTTTGTATTCTCATCCATCTCCACTTCAGTTTCCGCTGTTTCCTTTCATCCTCTTCATTCTTCATTTAACTATCCCCGTTTCCTTTGTATTCGCCTCATTCTTTACTTAACTTTCTCCGTTTTCTTTGTATTCTCATCATTCTCCACTTAATTTTCCGCTTTTTATTTGTATTCGCATCACTCTCCACTTAAATTTCCGCGTTTTCTTCCTATTCTCATCATTCTCCACTTAACTCTCCCCGATTTCTTTGTATTCTCATCATTCCCCACTTAAGTTTCCGCTTTTTCTTTCTATTCTCATCATTCTCCACATAAATTTTCCCCGTTTTCTTTGCCTACTCATCATCTGTACTTAACTTTCCCGGTTTTCTTTTTATTCTCATCATTCTCGATATCATTTTCCGCGTTTTCTTCATATTTTCATCATTCTCTACTTAACTATCAACGTTTTTATGTATTCTCGTCATTCTCCACTTAAGTTTTCCCTTTTTCTTTCTATCCTCATCATTCTCCACTTATCTTTCCCAGGTTTCTTTGTATTCTGAACATTCTCCTCTTAACTATCCGCGATTTCTTTGTATTCTCGTCATTTTCCACTAAACTTTCCCCGTTTTCTTTGTATTCTCATCAATCTCCACTTAAGATTCAGCGTTTTCTTTGCATTCTCATATATTATTCACTTAAGTTTCCACGATTTCTTTGTATTTTCATCATTCTCCACTTCACTTTCCCCATTTTAGTTGTTTTCTCATCATTCTCCACTTAAATTTCAGCGCTTTCTTTCTATTCTCATCTTTTTCCACCTGACTTTGTATTCTAATATATGCTTCACTTAAGTTTTCTCCTTTTCTTTGTATATTCATCACTCTCCGCTTAACTTCGCCCGGTTTCTTTGTATTCTCATCATTGTCCACTTAACTCTCCCCATTTTCTTTTTATTCTCATCACTCTCCACATATCTTTTCCCCGTTTTCTTTGTATTCTCATCATTCTCCACTTAATTTTCCCCGTTTTCTTTTTTAAACTCATCATTTTCCACTTAACTCTCCCCGTTCTCTTTCTAATCTCATCATTCTTCACTTAACTCTCTCCTTTTTCATTGTATTCTCATCATTCTCCACTTAACTCCCCCCATTTTTCTTTGAATTCTCATCATTCTCCACTTAACGTTCCCCGTTTTCTTTGTATTCTCATCATTCTCCACTTAACTCTCCCCGTTTTCATTGTCTTCTCATCACCACCACATAACTTTTCCCGTTTTCTTGGTATTCTCATCATTATCCACTTGACTTTCCCTGTTTTTCTTACTATTCTCATTATTCTCCACTTAATTTTTCCGTTTTCTTTGTATTTTCATCATTATCTACTTAAGTTTCCTCGTTTCCTTTGTAATCTCATCATTCTCCACTTAATTTTCCGCCTTTCCTCTGTAATCTCATCATTCTCCACTTAAATTTTCCCGTTTTCTTTGCCTATTCATTATTTCCACTTAACTAACCCAGTTTTCTTTGTATTCTCATCATAATCAACTTACCTTTCCCCGTTTTCTTTGTATTCTAATCATTCTCGACATAATTATCCGCGTTTCCTCTGAATTCTCATAATTCTCTACTTAACAATACCCGTTTTCTTTGTATTCTCATCATTCTCCACTTAATTTTCCGCATTTTCTTTATATTCTCGTCATTCTCCATCTAACTTTTCCCGTTTTCTTTGTGTTCTCATCATATTCGACTTAACTATCCCCGTTTTGTTTGTATTCTTATCATTCTCCACATATCTTTCCCCGTTTTCTTCGTCTACTCACTGTCTCCACTTATCTTTCCTCCTTTTCTTAGTATTCTCATCATTCTTCACTTAACTTTCCCCGTTTTCTTTGTAGTCTCATCCTTCTCCACTTAACATTCCCAGTTTTCTTTGTATTCCCATCATTCTCCACTTAATTTTCCGCGTTTTCTTAGAATTCTCATAATTTCCACTTAAATTTTCCTGTTTTCTTTGTCTTCTCATCATCTCCACTTAACTTTCCCCGCTTTCTTTGTATTCTCATCATTCTCCACATATCTTTCCCCGTTTTCTTTGTCTACTCACTGTCTCCACTTATCTTTCCTCCTTTTCTTAGTATTCTCATCATTCTCCACTTAACTTTTCCCGTTTTCTTTGTACTCTCAACATTCTCCACTTTACTTTCCATGTGTTCTTAGTATTCTCATCATCTCCACTTATCTTTCCCCCTTTTTCTTTGTATTCTCATTCTTTTCCACCTCAGTTTCCGCGTTTTCTTTGGAATCTCATCGTTCTCCACGTCACTTTTCCCCGTTTTCTTTGTATACTCATTATTCTCCATTTAAGTTTCCGCGTTTTCTTTATATATTCATCATTCCCTACTTAGGCCTCTCAATTTTCTTTGTATTCTCATCATTCTCTCCTTAATTTTCCGCGTTTTCTTTTTATTCTCATCATTCTCCACTTAAGTTTATGCGTTTTCTTTGTATCCTCATCATTCTCCACTTAAATTACCTCCTTTTCTTTGTATTCTCATCATTCTCCACTTAAGATTCCGCGGTTTCTTTCTATCCTTTTCATTCTCCACTTAACTTTCCATGTTTTCTTTGTATTCTATTCATTCTCTACATAAGTTTCCGAGTTTTTTTTGTATTCTCATCAATCTTCACTTAAGATTCCGCGTTTTCTTTGAAATCTAATAATTCTCCACTTCACTTTTCCTGTTTTCTTTATCTTCTCATCATTCTCTACTTAACTTTCTGCGTTTTCTTTGTATTCTCATCATCCTCCACTTAAGTTTCCGCGTTTTCTTTGTATTCTCGTTATTATCCACTTAACTTTTCGCGTTTTATTTGTAGTCTCAATATTCTCCGCTTAACCTTCAACGTTTTCTTTGTATTCTCATCATTCTCCACTTTACTTTCCATGTGTTCTTAGTATTCTCATCATCTCCACTTAACTTTCCCCATTTTCTTTGTATTCTCATCATTCTGCACTTAAGCTTCCACGTTTCTTTTGTATTCTCATTATTCTCCACTTAAATTTTCCCGTTTTCTTTGCGTATTCATCATCTCCACTTAACTAATCCCGTTTTCTTAGTATTCTCATCATTCTCCACGTAACTTTCACCGTTTTCTTAGTATTCTCATCATTCTCCACGTAACTTTCACCGTTTCCTTTGTATTCTCATCATTCTCCACGTAACTTTCACCGTTTCCTTAGCATTCTCATCATTCTCCACGTAACTTTCCCCGTTTCCTTAGTATTCTCATCATTCTCCACGTAACTTTCACCGTTTCCTTAGTATTCTCATCATTCTCCACGTAACTTTCACCGTTTCCTTAGTATTCTCATCATTCTCCACGTACATTTCACCGTTTTCTTAGTATTCTCATCATTCTCCAAGTAACTTTCACCGTTTCCATTGTATTCTCATCATATTCCACTTATCTTTCCCAGCTTTATTTATATTCGCTTCATCTTCCTCTAGTTAAATTTCCCGTTTTCTTTGTATTCTCATCATTCTCCACTTAACTTTTCCCATTTTCTTTGTATTCTCATCATTCTCCACTTAAATGTCCCCGTTTTCTTTGTATTCTCGTCATTCCCCACTTAAACCTTTCCCGTTTTCTTTGTATTCTCATCATTCTCCAATTAACTTTCCCCCTTTTCATTGTATTCTCGTCATTCTCCACTTAACTCTCACCGTTTTCTTTGTATCCTCATTATTCTCAACTTAACTTTCCCCGTTTTCAATATCATCTCATCATCTCCACTTAACTTTTCCCGTTTTCTTAGCTTTCTAATCATTCTCCACTTAACTTTCCCTGTTTTCTTAGTATTGTCATCATTCTCCACTTAACTTCTCCCAATATCTTTGTCTTCGCATCATCGCCACTTAAATTTCCCAGTTTTCTTTGTATTCTCATCATGCTCCAGATAACTTTCCCCATTTTCGTTGTATTCTCTTCATTCTACTCTTAATTATCAGCGTTTCCCTTCATTTCTCATCATTCTCCACTAAACTTGTCCCTGTTTTCTTTCCATTCTCATCACTCTCCACTTGACTTTCCCCGTTTTCTTTGTATAATCATTATTCTCCACTAACTCTCCCAGTTTTCTTTGTATTATCATCATTTTGCACTTAAATTTCCCCATTTTCGTTGCATTCTCATCATTCTCCACATAATTTTTCCTCGTTTTCTTTGTATTCCCATCATTCTCCACTTAACCTTCTGCGTTTTCTTTGTATTCTCATCATTCTCTACTTAACTCTCCCCGTTTTCTTTGTGTTCTTATCATTCCCCATTTAACCCTCCCCGTTTCCTTTGTACTCTCATCATTCTCCACTTAACTATCGCCGTTTTTTTCGTATTCTCATCATTCTCCACTTACGTTTCCGCGTTTTCTTTCTATTCTCATCATTCTCCACTTAACTATTCCCGTTTTCTTTCTATTCTCATCATTTTCCACTTGTCTTTCCCGTTTTCTTTTTATTCTCATCATTCTCCACTTAATTTTACGCGTTTTCTTTCTATTCTCATCTTTCTCCACTTAACTATCCCCGTTTTCTTTTTATTGTCATCATTCTCCACTTAAGTTTCCACGTTTTCTTTGTATTCTCATCATTCTCCACTTATCTTTCCCCCGTTTTCATTTTATTCTCATCATTCTCCACTTAATTTTGCGCGTTTTCTTTCTATTCTCATCTTCCTCCACTTATCTTTCCCCGTTTTCTTTTTATTCTCTTCATCCTCCACTAAAGTTTCCCCGTTTTCTTTGTATTCTCATCATTCTCCACTTAAGTTTGCGCGTTTTCATTCTATTCTCATCTTTCTCCACTTAACTATCCCCGTTTTCTTTGTATTCTCATCATTCTCCACTTATCTTTCCCCGTTTTCTTTTTATTCTCATCATTCTCCACTTATCTTTCCCCGTTTTCTTTTTATTCTCATCATTCTCCTCTTAAGTTTCCACGTTTTCTTTGTATTCTCATCATTCTCCACTTATCTTTCCCCGTTTTCTTTTTATTCTCATCATTCTCCACTTAAGTTTCCACGTTTTCTTTGTATTCTCATCATTCTCCACTTAACTATCCCCGTTTTCTTTGTATTCTCATCATTCTCCACTTAAGTTTGCGCGTTTTCATTCTATTCTCATCTTTCTCCACTTAACTATCCCCGTTTTCTTTGTTTTCTTATCATTCTCCACTTATCTTTCCCCGTTTTCTTTTTATTCTCATCATTGTCCACTTATCTTTCCCCGTTTTCTTTTTATTCTCATCATTCTCCATTTAAGTTTCCACGTTTTCTTTGTATTCTCATCATTCTCCACTTATCTTTCTCCGTTTTCTTTTTATTCTCATCATTCTCCACTTAAGTTTCCACGTTTTCTTTGTATTCTCATCATTCTCCACTTATCTTTCCCCGTTTTCTTTTTATTCTCATCATTCTCCACTTAAGTTTCCACGTTTTCTTTGTATTCTCATCATTCTCCACTTAACTTTCCCCGTTTTCTTAGTATTCTCATCATTCTCCACTTAACTTTCCCCGTTTTCTTTGTATTCTCATCAATCTCCACTTAATTTTCCGCTTTTTTTGTGTTCTCTTCATTCTCCACTTAAGGTCCCGTGTTTTCTTTGTATTCTCATCATTCTCCACTTACGTTTCCGCGTTTTCTTTGTATTATCATCAATCTCCAATTTACTTTCCGCGTTTCCTTTGTCTTCTCATCATTCTTGACTTACGTTTCTGCGTTTTCCTTGTATTCTCATCATTCCCCACTTAACTTTCCTCTTTTTCTTTGTATTATCATCATTCTCCAATTGACTTTCCCCGTTTCGTTTGTATTTTCTATATTCCTCACTTAACTCTCCGGGTTGTGTTTGTATTCTCATCATTCCCAACTTAACTTTCCTCTTTTTGTTTGTATTATCATCATTCTCCATTTGACTTTCCCCGTTTCGTTTGCATTTTCTATATTCCTCACTTAACTCTCCGGGTTGTCTTTGTATTCTCATCATTCCCCACTTAACTTTCCTCTTTTTGTTTGTATTATCATCATTCTCCAATTGACTTTCCCCGTTTCGTTTGTATTTTCTATATTCCTCACTTAACTCTCCGGGTTGTCTTTGTATTCTCATCATTCCCGACTTAACTTTCCTCTTTTTGTTTGTATTATCATCATTCTCCATTTGACTTTCCCCGTTTCGTTTGTATTTTCTATATTCCTCACTTAACTCTCCGGGTTGTCTTTGTATTCTCATCATTCCCCACTTAACTTCCTGCGCTTTCTTTTGTATTCTCATCATTCCCCAATTAACCTTCCCCGTTTCCTTTGTATTCTCATCATCCCCCACTTAACTCTCCGCGTTTCCTTGTATTCTCATCATTCTCCACTTAACCTTCTCCGTTTCCTTTGTATTCTCATCATTCTCCACTTAACCTTCCTCGTTTCCTTTGTATTCTCATCATTCTCCACTTAACCTTCCCCGTTTCCTTTGTATTCTCATCATCCCCCATAAAACTCTCCGCGTTTCCTTGTATTCTCATCATTCTCCACTTAACCTTCTCCGTTTCCTTTGTATTCTCATCATTCTCCACTTAACCTTCCTCGTTTCCTTTGTATTCTCATCATTCTCCACTTAACCTTCCCCGTTTCCTTTGTATTCTCATCATCCCCCACAAAACTCTCCTCGTTTCCTTGTATTCTCATCATTCTGCACTTAACCTTCTCCGTTTCCTTTGTATTCTCATCATTCTCCACTTAACCTTCCTCGTTTCCTTTGTATTCTCATCATTCTCCACTTAACCTTCCCCGTTTCCTTTGTATTCTCATCATCCCCCACAAAACTCTCCGCGTTTCCTTGTATTCTCATCATTCCCCACTTAACCTTCCCCGTTTCCTTTGTATTCTCATCTTTCTCCACTTAAGCTCCCGCGTTACCTATTTTCCGCTGTAGTTAGTCTCTAATTTCCCTCAATTTCTTGCTTTTGTTTTCTTCTACGTTTCACTATAATTTACCTCTATTTTCAGTTATAGAATCCTTTTATATTTCGCTATAATTTACCTATAGTTTCCTCTCTAATTTCCCTCTATTATCCACTTTACTGTCCCTGAAGTTCCCCAATAATTTCCAACTATTTTTACGCGTATGTTTCGTTCAAATTTCCCCTATTTTCAGACATAGTTAGACTCTATTTTACCCATTATTTTCCCTTTATTTCCCGCTCTAATTTCGCTTTATTTTCCGCTCTAATTACCATATATTTCCGGCACTAATTTACTTCTATTTTTCGCACTAGATTTCCTATAATTTCTGCTTTAATATCCCTCTAATTTGTCGGTATTTTCCGCTCTAATTCTCCTCTATTTTCCGCAGTAGTATACCTTCATTTCCCTTCTAGTGTCCTCTACTTCACGCTCTAATTTTCGTCTATTTTTCTTTCTAATTCCCTCTTTTTTTCGCTCCAATTTCCGTCTATTTTCCGCATTAATTTGACTGTATTTTCTCCTCTAGTGTTCCTATTTTTGCGCTCTCGTTTCGCTCTACTTTCTATCTAATTTCCTCTTTAAACTCCGTTCTAGCATCCCTCTACTTTCACTATTTTTGCTTCTCTATTTCTGCTGTCGTTTCAGTCTATTTTCCGCTCTAATTTCTTTCATTTTTCTCACTAGATTTCCTCTATATTTTTATCCGATTTCCCTTTATTCCGCTCTAGTTCCCCTCTGTTGTCCGCTCTAAATTCACTCCATTTTTCTACCCCACTTTCCCTTTATTTCCGTCTTTAAATTTCCTCATTTTTCACATTAATTTCTCTTCATTTTTCACTCTAGTTTCCCTCTATTTTATGTTCAAATTTGCCTGTATTTTTCGCTCGAGTTTCCCTTTATTTTATGCTCTAAATTACCTCTACCTTCCGCTCTAGTGTCTATTTTACTCTAATATCCGTCTATTTCCGCTCTAGTTTGCGTCTGTTTTCGTTCTAGTTCTCTCCATTAGCCGCTCGTTTACTCTTTTCCTCATTACTTCCCGTCTAAAATCCGTGTATTTTCCGTAATATTAATCCTCCATTTTCCGCTTTAATTTCATTCTAACCTCCGTTAAGTTCCCCTCTATTTTCCGCACAAATTTCTCTCTTTTCCGTACAAATTTCCCTCTATTTTCCTCTCTGATTTCGGCCGATTTTCCTTCGTAATTTCTCTCTATTTTCCACATCAATCTCCCTGTATTTTCCGCTCCTGTTGCTTCGCAATTTCATCTCTAACTCAGCTATATTTTCATCTTTAAATTTCGTCTATTTTCTAGCCTAGTATCCCTCTATTTTCCGAATTACTTTCTCTCTAACTTGAGCTCTAGTCACCCTTTGTTTGCCGCTCTAATTTTCGCTCTAGTTTCCCTCTAATTTCTCCTCCACTTTCGCTCAATTTTATGCCCTAATGTTCCTCTATATTTCGCTAAAATTTGGCTCTTTTCCCCCTATAACTTCCCTCTAAATTTCACTATATTTAACATATATATTCGGCTTCTACTTACCTTTATTTTCCGATCCAATTTCCCTTTAATATCCACTCTACTACCTCTAAATAAAATGAAACAAAATAAATAAAATAAAATAAATAAGTTAAAATAAAATAAATTAAGTGAATAAATAAATAAAATAAAATAAATTATAATAAATAAATAAAGTAAATATATAAATAAAATAAATTAACATAAAATAAAATTAAAATAAACTAATTCAATATAAATAACATGAAATAAAATAAATAAATAAATAAATAAATATAATATGTAAATAAAATATAATAAATAGAATAAAGTAAATTAAATAAAATATATCAAATAAAAGAAATGAAATAAAATAAAATGAAATATATAAATTAAACTAATATATTAAATAAATTACATTAAAATAAATAAATAAGATTAAATTAAATAAATAAATTAAATAAATTAAATTAAATTAAATAAGTACATAAATAATAAATAAATAAAATAAATTAAATAAATAAATTAATTAATAAATGAAATGAAATTAATTAAAAAAACAAATACAATATTTTAAATAAAATAAATAAAATAAAATAAATGAATTAAATAAATAGAATAAATAAATTAATTAAAATAATTGTATTAAATTAAATAAAGTAAGTAAATAAATAAAAATAAAACAAATTAAATAAATAAATAATTAAACAAATAAATTAAATTAAATAATTTACTAAAATGAAAAAAATATATAAATAAATTAAATTAAAATAAATAAAATAAAATAAGTAATAAAATAATAAAAATAAATAAATGAAATTAAATAAATTAAATAAATACATCGAACAATAAAATGAATAAATGAAATTAAATAAATCAAAGTAATTAATTAATCAAATAAAAAAATAACTAAATTAAATAAAATAAATAAATAAAAATAAATAAATAAATAAATTAAATAACATAAATAAAATAAATAAAATAAAACAAATTAATTAGTTAATAAAAATTAATAAAATAAATTACATAAAAGAAATAAATTAATTAATATATATAAAATTAAATAAATAAATAAAATAAAATAAATAAATAAATAAAATAAAATAAATAAATATATAAATTGAATTAAAATAAATTAATAATTGAAATAAATAAATAAATAAAATGAATTAAATAAAATTATTTTAAATTAACTTACTTAGAAATGGCTTTTAAGGAACCCGAAGGTTCATTGCCGCCCTCACATAAGCCCGCCAGCGGTCCCTATCCTGTGCAAGATTAATCCAGTCTCTATCATCATACCCCACCTCCCTCAAATCCATTTTAATATTATCCTCCCATCTACGTCTCGGCCTCCCTAAAGGTCTTTTTCCCTCCGGTCTCCCAACTAACACTCTATATGCATTTCTGGATTCGCCCATACGTGCTACATGCCCTGCCCATCTCAAACGTCTGGATTTAATGTTCCTAATTATGTCAGGTGAAGAATACAATGCGTGCAGTTCTGTGTTGTGGAACTTTCTCCATTCTCCTGTAACTTCATCCCGCTTAGCCCCAAATATTTTCCTTAGCACCTTATTCTCAGACACCCTGAACCTATGTTCCTCTCTCAAAGTGAGAGTCC
This sequence comes from Periplaneta americana, assembly GCF_040183065.1. Taxonomy (NCBI): domain Eukaryota; kingdom Metazoa; phylum Arthropoda; class Insecta; order Blattodea; family Blattidae; genus Periplaneta; species Periplaneta americana. Next base: position 179,191,473 of record NC_091132.1, on the reverse strand, counting down.
AAGTTTCACAACCATACAGAACCGGTAATATAACTGTTTTATAAATTCTAACTTTCAGATTTTTGGACAGCAGACTGGATGATAAGAGCTTCTCAACCGAATAATAACACGCATTTCCCATATTTATTCTGCGTTTAATTTCCTCCCGAGTATCATTTATATTTGTTACTGTTGCTCCAAGATATTTGAATTGTTCCACCTCTTCGAAGGATAAATCTCCAATTTTTATATTTCCATTTCGTACAATATTCTGGTCACGAGACATAATCATATACTTTGTCTTTTCGGGATTTACTTCCAAACCGATCGCTCTACTTGCTTCAAGTAAAATTTCCGTGTTTTCCCTAATCGTTTGTGTATTTTCTCCTAACATATTCACGTCATCCGCATAGACAAGAAGCTGATGTAACCCGTTCAATTCCAAACCCTGCCTGTTATCCTGAACTTTCCTAATGGCATATTCTAGAGCGAAGTTAAAAAGTGAAGGTGATAGTGCATCTTCCTGCTTTAGCCCGCAGTGAATTGGAAAAGCATCAGATAGAAACTGACCTATACGGACTCTGCTGTATGTTTCACTGAGACACATTTTAATTAATCGAACTAGTTTCTTGGGAATACCAAATTCAATAAGAATATCATATAATACTTCCCTCTTAACCGAGTCATAAGCCTTTTTGAAATCTATGAATAACTGATGTACTGTACCCTTATACTCCCATTTTTTCTCTATTATCTGTCGAATACAAAAAATCTGATCAATAGTCGATCTATTACGCCGAAAACCGCACTGATGATCCCCAATAATTTCATCTACGTACGGAGTTAATCTTCTCAAAAGAATATTGGACAAAATTTTGTACGACGTCAACAAAAGTGATATTCCTCGAAAGTTACCACAGTTGGTTTTGTCCCCCATTTTAAAAATAGGTACAATTATGGACTAGTTCCATTGTTCTGGTACAATTTCCTTTTGTCTATTCTATTTCTCTATTCTATTCTCTTCTATTCTATCTATTCCATCTATCTATTCTATTCATTCTATTTATCTATTCTATTCTATCTATCTATTCTATTCTATCTATTCTATTCTATTTATTCTATTCTATTTATCTATTCTGCCTATCTATTCTATTCTATTTCATTCTATCTACTCTATTCCATCTATTATTATATTTATCTATTCTTTTCTCTATACTATTTCATCTATTCTATTCTATCTATTCCATCTATCTATTCTATTCTACCTATTCTATTCTATCTATCTATTCTGTCTATCTATTCTATTCTATTCTATCTATCTATTCTATTCTATCTATTCTGTTCTATCTATTCTATTCTATCTATTCTGTCTATCTATTCTAGCTATCTATTCTATTCTATAAATTATATTCTATCTATTCTATTCTATCTATCTATTCTGTATATCTATTCTATCTATTCTATACCACTTATTCTATCTATCTATCTATCTATCTACTCTGTCTATCCATTCTATCTATCTTTTCCACTCTATCTATTCTATTCTAACTATTCTATCTACTTATTGTCTATCTATTCCATCTATTTATTCTATTCTATCTATTCTATTCTTTCTATTCAATTCTGTTTAATCTATCTATTCGATTCTATCAGTCTATTGTGTTTATCTATTCTATCTATTCAATTCTATCTATTTTATTCTATCTATCTATTCTATTCTACCTATTCTATTCTATTCCATTTCATTCTATTCTATTCCATCTATTCTATCTATCTATCCTGTCTATCTATTCTATCTATCTATTCTATTCTATCTATTGTCTATCTATTCCAACTATCTATTCTATTCTATCTATTCTATTCTATTCTATGCTATCTCTTCAATACTATCTATTCTATTCTATTTATTTTATTGTATCTATTCTATTCTATCTATCTATTCTATTTATCTATTCTATTCTATCTATTCTATTCTATCTATCTATTCTGTCTATCTATGCTATCTCTATATTCTATTTTATCTATTTTATTCTATCTATCTATTCTGCCTAGCTATTCTATCCTATCTATTATACTCTATCTATCAAGTCTGTCTATACATTGTATCTATTCTATTCTATCTATTGTATTCTAACTAATCAATTCTATCTATTTTATTCTATCTATCTATTCTATTGTCGACCTGGTTGGCAAGTTGGTATAGCGCTGGCCTTCTATGCCAAGGTTTCGGGTTCGATCCCGGGCAAGGTCGATGGCATTTCAGTGTGCTTAAATGCGACAGCCTCATGTCAGTAGATTTACTGGCATGTAAAAGAACTCCTGCGGGACAAAATTCCGGCACACCGGCGACGCTGATATAACCTCTGCAGTTGCGAGCATCGTTAAATAAGCCATAACATTTCTATTCAATTCTACCTATTCTATTCTATTCGATTTTATTCTATCTAACTATTCTATTTTATCTATTCTATTCTATTTATTCTCTTCTATCTATTGTATTCTATTCTATCTATTCTATTCTATTTATTCTATTCTATATTTTCCATTCTATTTATTTATACTGTCCATCTATTCTATTCTATCTATCTAGTCTGTGTATATATTCAATCCAAATATTCTATCCTATTCTATCTATCTATTCTATCTATTATATTCTATCTATTTTATTCTATCTATTCTATTCTACCTATCTATTCTATTTACCTATTATATTCTATCTATTTCTGTCTTTCTACTCTATTCTATATATATTATTCTATCTATTCTATTCTAACTATCTATATATCTATTCCATTCTATCTATTCTATTCTATCTATTCAGTCTATCTATTCCATTTTATCAATTCTATTCTATTCCATCCATTCTATTATATCTCTCTATTCTGTATATTTATCCTATCTATCTATTCCATTCTATCTATTTTATTCTATCTACCTATTCTGTCTATCTATTCTATTCTATCTATTGTATTCTATCTATTCTATTCTATCTATTCTCTTCTATCCATTCTATCTATTCTATTCTATATATCATATTCTATCTGTTATATTCTATCTATTTATTCTGTCTATCTATTCTATTCTATCTATTCTATTCTATCTACATATTCTATCTACAACATTCTACCTATTTTATTCTATCTATCTATTGTATATATCTAGTCTATTCTATCTATTCTACTCTATCTATTCTATCTATCTATTCCATTTTAACTATTCCTTTCTACCTATCTATTCTATTCTATCCATTCTATTCTATGTATTTTATTCTATCTACCTATTCTGTCTATTTATTTTATTCTTTCTATTCTATTCTATCTATCTATTCTGTCTATCTATACTATTCCATCTATTCTATTCTAACTGTTCTATTCAATCTCTATTCTGTCTATCTATTCTATATATCTATTCTATTCTATCTATTCTATCTATTCAATTCTATCTATTCTATTCTATTCTATCTATATATTCTACCTATCTACAATATTCTATCTACTTTGTTCTAACTATCTATTCAGTCTGTCCATTCTATCTATCTATTCTATTCTATCTAATCTATTCTATCTATATATTCTATTTATCTACAATATTCTATCTCTTCTATTCTATCTATACTATCTCTCTATTCTATTACATTCTATCTATTATATTCTATCTAGTCTATCTATTCTACCCTACCTATATATTCTATTCTATCTATTCTAATCTATCTATCTATCTATCTATCTATCTATCTATCTATCTATCTATCTATCTATCTATCTATCTATCTATCTATCTATCTATCTATCTATCTATCTATCTACCTACTTAACTATCTATCTATCTATCTATCTATCTATCTATCTATCTATCTATCTATCTATCTATCTATCTATCTATCTATCTATCTATCTATCTATCTATCGATATATCTATCTATCTATCTATCTATCTATCTATCTATCTATCTATCTATCTATCTATCTATCTATCTATCTATCTATCTATCTATCTATCTATCTATCTATTCTATCTATTCTATCTACCGTATATATCTTACTCCATCTATCTATTTCATTTCTCTATTCTATTCTATCTATCTATTCTCTCTATCTATTCTATTCTATATAATCTTTTCAATCCATCTATTTTATTCTAGCTATTCCATTCTATCTATTCTATTCTATTCCGTCTATGTTATTCTATATATCTATATTATTTCTCTATTCCATCTATTCTATTCTATTCTACTCTATTTTATTCTATTCTATTCTATCTATTCTATTTTATCTATTCTATCTATTTCATCCATCTATTCTATTCTATCTATCTATTCTGTCTATCTATTCTATCTATCTATTCTGTCTATCTGTTCTATTCTATATATTCTATTCTATCTATTCTATTCTATCTATTCTATTCTATCTATTCTATTCTAATCTATCCTATACTATTCTATTTATATATTCTATTCTATCTATTCTATTCTATTCTATCTATTCTATTCTATCCTATCTATCTATTCTCTCTATCTATTCTAATCCTACTATTCCTTTCTATCTATCCATTCTATTCTATCTATTCTATTCTATCTGCCTATACTGTCTATCTATTTTATTCTATCTATCTATTCTGTCTATCTATTCTATTCTATCTATCTATTCTGTCTATCCATTCTATCTATCTGGACTGTCTATCCTATTCTATCTATTCTATTTCTCCATTCTATTGTATCTATTCTCTTCTACCTATTCCATCTGTCTAGTCTATTCTATCCATTCTATTCTATCTACCTATTCTGTTTGTCTAATCAATTCTATTATATTCTATCTATTATATCCATACAATTTATTCTATTCTGTCCTATTCTATCTATCAATTCTGTCTATCTGTTCTATTCTATATTTTCTAATGTCTATCTATTCTATTCTGTCTAGGTATTATGTTCTATCTATTCTATTCTATCTGTCTATTCAATTCTATCTATTCTATTCGATCTATACTATTCTATTCTATCTAATCTATCTATCCTATCTATTCTATTCTATTTATTCCATTCTATCTATCAATTCTATTCTATCTATTTTATCCTATCATTTCTATTCTATTCTATCTATTCTATTTCTCTATTCTATTGTATCCATTCTATTGTATCCATCCTAATCTATCTATCTATTCTATCTATTTTATTCTATCTATCTACTCTATTTCTCTATTCTATTTTATTTTTCTAATCTATTCTATCTATTTTGTTCTATCTATCTATTATATTTCTCTATTCTATGTCATCTATTCTATTCCATATATTCCATCTATTCTATCCTATTCTATTAATCTATTCCATCTAACTATTATATCTATCTATTCTATTTTATCTATGTGTTCTATTCTATCTATTTTATTCTATCCTATCTATTCCATTCTATCTATTATAACTATTGCATCTATCTATTCTATTCTATCTATTTTTTTCGATCTATCTATTATATTTCTCTATTCTAGCTATCTATTTTACTCTATTTATTCCATTCTATCTAATCTATTCCATCTATCTATTCTGCGTATCCATTCTATTATATCTATTTTATTTTATCTATTTTATTCTATCTATCTATTCTATCTCTCTAAACTATACTCTCCTATCTATTCTATTCTATCTATCTATTCTGTCTATCCATTCCATTCTATCTATTCTATTTTATCTATTCTATTCCTTACAACTATTCTATTCTATATATTCTGTTCTATCCATTCTATCTATCTATTCTCTCTCTATTCTAGGTATCTATTCTATTTATTCTATTGTAACTATTCTATTCTATATATCTATTCTGTCTATCTATTCTATCTATATATTCTAGTTATTCACTTCTATGTATCTATACTATCTATTTTATTCTATCTATTCTATTCTATTTATCTATTCTGTCTATCTATTCCATCTATCTATTCTATTCTATTTATTCCCTTCTAGTCTCTCTATTCTATTCTATCTATATATTCAGTCGATCTATTCTATCTATAAATTCTATTCTATCTATACCATTCTATCCATCTATTCTAGTCTATCTATTCTATTCTATCTATCTATCTATCTATCTATCTATCTATCTATCTATCTATTATATTCCATTTATTTTATATAATCTTTATTTTCTGGCTATCTATTCTATTCTATCTATTATATTCTATCTATCTAGTCTGTGTATATATTCTATCTATCTATTCTATCTATTCTATTCTATCTATATATTCTATCTTGTCCCCGATTAAAATACACGGCACCGAAATTCCGTTCAGTGAATCAGTAAAGAATCTAGGTATTTATATGGATAAAAGTTTAAATTGGAACATTCAAGTTGCAGAAACCTGCAAAAAGGTATTTTCATTAATCCACTCGTTTAGACGATTGAAGAATTTTCTACCCCTTTCCATGAAAAAAATGTTAGTGCAAACACTCGTGATGCCCCACTTCGATTACTGTGATATTCTGCTTACTGACCTAAGCGTTACTTCGGCGCAGAGACTACAACGTGTTCATAATATGTGCGTCCGTTTCGTCTGCAATATTCGCCGGGCTGATCACGTAACACCATCCCTCGAAATGTTGTCCTGGCTCCGTCTAGAAGATCGTAGGAAAATCCACTGTCTTTCCCTTCTCTTTCACATATTACATTTCTCCACTCCTGTCTATCTTGCGTCTCGTTTTCAAAATTTATCCACCCATCATAACCTAGACACACGATCACAACACTCCTCAATATTATCCATTCCCTCCCACCGAACATCCTCATATTCATCTTCTTTCACTGTGGCTGTTCCTCGACTTTGGAATTCCCTACCGAGTAATGTCAGGGACTGTCAGACATCAAATCAATTTAAGAATAGGTTAACGAGATATTTTTCTAACAATTATTGTCAACAATACTAGCTGTTTCAGGTTTCTCAGTGTTTAATGGTTATATATATCACAGATAAATATATAAATTATCTCATTATTATTATTATTATTATTATTATTACTATTATAATTACCATTATTGTTATTATTATTATTGTTATTATTATTATCATTATTATTACAACTATTTCTTACCAGTGTTTATTATTGTCACACTAACATTAGTTATCCAATTTTCATCATTTACTTTCATGTTGTTTTATGATCTAGATATTAATGTAATAACTATGTAAGCAAATGTATTTAATTAGAATTAGAGTCTGGCTGGGCGGAAGAGAAGGCCTACTGGCCTTAGCTCTGCCAGATTAAATAAATAAATTATTATTATAAATTATTATTATCTATCTACAATATTTTATCTAATTTATTATATCTATCTATTCTATCTATCTATTCTAATGTATCTATTCTATTCTATTCTATCTATTTTATTCTATCTATATATTCTGTTCTATCTATCTATTCTAATCTACCTATCTATTCCATTCTCTCTATTCTATTCTATCTATTTTATTCTATTTACTATTCTATTCTATCTATCTATTCTATCCTATCTATTCTACTCTATCTATTTTATTTTATCTATCTATTCTATTCTACCTATTCTATACTATTAATACTATTTTATCTATCTATTCTATCGATCTATTATGTCTATCTATTCTCTCTATTCTCTACTATCAATTCTATTCAATTCTATTCTATTCTACCTATTCTAGTCTATTTTCCATTCAATCTATTCTATTCTATTTATTTTTTCTATATATTCCATTCTATTTATTTATTCTGTCTATCTATTCTATTCTAACTATTCTATTTTATCTATCTAATCTGTCAATATATTCTTTCTATCTATGCTATTCTACTCTATTCTATTTATTCATTTCTATCTATATATTCCATCTATCTACAAAATTCTATCTATTCTGTCTATCTATTCTATCTATCTAATCTATTCCATCTATTCTATTCTATCCACATATTCTATCTATTCTATTCTCTATTTTCTATTCCATCTATTCTATTCTATCAACTCTATTCTATCTATCTATTCTATCTGCCTACTCCATCTATACTATTCTATCTATATATTCTATTTGTCTACAATATTCTATCTATTCTCTTCTATTCTATCTATCTATTCTGCCTATCTATTCTATCTATCTATTCTATTCTATACATTCAAAACTATCTATTCTATTATGTCTATCATTTCTATTTATTCTATTCTGTCTATCTATTTTATTCTATCTATCTATTCTATCTAATCTATTCTTTCTATTCTGTTCTATCTATTCTATCTCTATATTCTATCTCTCTATTCTTTCTATCCAATCTATCTATTCTATTCTAATTGTTCTATTCAATCCCTATTCTGTCTAACTTTTCTATCTATTCTATTCTATCTATGCTATCTTCTCTATGTATTCTACCTATCTACAATAGCCTATCCATTCTATTCTATCTATCTATTCAGTCTATTCATTCTATCTATCTTTTCTCTTGTATCTAATCTATTCTATCTATATATTCCAATTATAATATTCTATCTACTCTATTCTATCTATTCTATATCTCTATTCCATTACATTCTATCTATACTATTCTATCTATTCTACTCTTATTCCATTACATTCTATCTATACTATTCTATCTATTCTACTCTATCTATATATTCTATTATATCTATTCTATCTATTTATTCTAATATATATATATATATATATATTCTAATATGTCTATCTATCTATCTATCTATCTATCTATCTATCTATCTATCTATCTATCCATCTATCTATCTATCTATCTATCTATCTATCTATCTATCTATCTATTCTCTCTATCTATTCTAAATATCTATTCTATTCTATCTAATCTATTTTATTCTATCTATTCTATTCTATCGATTTATTCTATCTATTCTATTCTATCTATTTTATTCCTCCTATCTATTCTATTTCTCTATTCTATTCTATCTATTCTATCTATCTATTATATTCTATCTATTCTATCTATTTTATTCTATTTATTCTATTTCTCTATTCTTTTCTATCTTTTCTATTCTATCTATCTATCTATCTATCTATCTATCTATCTATCTATCTATCTATCTATCTATCTATCTATCTATCTATCTATCTATCTATCTATCTATCTAATCCGTCTATCTATTCTATTCTATTCTATCTATTCTATTCTATTCAATCCTATCTATCTATTCTGTCTATCTCATCTATCTGTCCTATTCTATATATTCTATTCTATCTATATATATTGTGTTGTATTTATGTTATTCTATCTATACTATTCTATTCTATCTATTTTATTCTATCTATCTATTCTATTTCTCTATTCTATTCTGTGTATCTATTCTGTCTATCTATTCTATTCTATCTATTCTCTTCTATCTATCTATTCTATTCTATCTATGTTATTCTATCTATCTTTTATTTCTCTATTCAATTCTATCTATTCTATCTATTCCATCTATTCTATTCTATCTATCTATTCTGTCTATTCTATTCTATCTATTCTATTCTAACTGTCTATTCTGTCTATCTATTATATCTATCTTTTCTGTCTCTGTATTACATTCTATGAATTCTATTCTATCTATTCTATTCTATTTATTCTATTCTATTTATTCTGTTCTGTTCTATCTATTCTATCCTAACTATCTAATCTGGCTATATATTCTATCTATCCATTCCATTTACCCATTCTGTCTATTTATTCTACTCTATCTATTCTATTCTATCTATTGTGTTCAATCTATTCTATTTTATCTATTCTATTCTATTTATTCTCTTCTATCTATTGTATTCTATACTATCTATTCTATTCTATTTATTCTATCTATCTATTCTAGTTATTCACTTCTTTCTATCTATTCTATCTATCTATTTTATTCTATCTATTACATTCTATCCTTCTATTCAGTCTATCTATTCCAACTATCTATTCTATTCTATTTATTCTCTTCTAGTCTATCTATTCTATTCCATCTATCTAATCAGTAGATCTATTCTATCTATATATTCTATTCTATCTATCTATTCCAGTCTATCTATTTTATTCTATCTATCTATCTATCTATCTATCTATCTATCTATCTATCTATCTATCTATCTATCTATCTATCTATCTATCTATCTATCTATCTATCTATCTATCTATCTATCTATCTATCTATCTCAATATCTATCTTAATATCTATCTATCTATATATTCTCTATCTATTCTACCTATATATTATATTCCATTTATTTTATATAATTTATCTTTTCTGGCTATCTATTCTATTGTACTTATTATATTCTATCTATCTAGTTTGTGTATATATTCTATCTATCTATTCTATGTATTCAATTCTATCTATATATTCTCTCTATCTACAATATTTTATCTATTTTATTCTATCTATCTATTCTATCTATCTATTCTAATGTATCTATTATATTCTAATTATATATTCTATTCTATATAAATTCTATTTTATCCATATATTCTAATCTATCTATCTATTCCATTCCCTCTATTCTATTCTACCTATTCAATTCTATCTATTTTTTTCTACCTATCTATTCTATTCTACCTATTCTAATCTATCTGTATATTCTAACTATTTATTCTATTGCATTCTATCTATTCTACTCTATCTATTTTATTCTATCTATCTATTCTATTCTACCTATTTTATTCTATTCTATCTATACTATTTTATCTATCTATTCTATCTATCTATTGTATCTATTCTCTTCTATCTATTATATTCTATTCTATTCTATCTTTCCATTCAGTCTATCTATTCTCTTCGATTTATTTTTTCTATATATTCCATTCTATTTATTTATTCTGTCTATCTATTCTATTCTATCTATTCTATTTTATCTGTCTAGTCTGCCAATATATTCCTTCTATCTATGCTATAATAATCTGTTCTATTCTATCTATTCAATTCTGTCTATATATTCTATCTATCTACAATATTCTATTTTTCTGTCGATCTATTCTATCTATCTAATATATTCCATCTATTCTATTCTATCCATCTATTCTATCTATTCTATTCTCTATTTTTTTCCATCTATTATATTCTATCTACTCTATTCTATCTATCTATTCTATCTGCCTATTATATTCCATCTATACTATTCTATCTATATATTCTATTTATCTACAATGTTCTATCTATTCTATACTATTCTATCTATTTATTCTGCCTATCTATTCTATCTATTCTATTCTATATATTCTATACTATCTATTCTAGTATGTCTATCATTTCTATTTATTCTATTCTGTCTATCTATTTTATTCTATCTACCTATTCTATCTATTCTATTCTTTCTATTCCATTCTATCTATTCAATCTATATATTCTATCTCTATTTTCTATCTATCTAATCTAACTATTCTATTCTAATTGTTCTATTCAATCTCTATTCTGTCTGTATTTTCTATCTATCTATTCTATCTAAAATATTCTATCTATGTATTCAACCTATCTACAATATCCTATCCATTCTATTCTATCTATATATTCAGTCTATCTATTCTATCTATCTTTTCTCTTCTATCTAATCTATTCTATCTATATATTCCAACTATAATATATTATCTACCCCATTCTATCTATTCTATCTATTCTATTACATGCTATCTATGCTATTCTATCTATTCTACTCTATCTATATATTCTATTCTATCTATTCTATCTATTTATTCTAATATATATTAAAATATATCTATCTATCTATCTATCTATCTATCTATCTATCTATCTATCTATCTATTTATCTATCTGTCTATCTATCTATCTATTCTACATATCTATTCTCTTCTTTCTAATCTATTGTATTCTATCTCTTCTATTCTATCTATTTTATTCTATCTAATCTATTCTATCTATTATATTCTATCTATTCTATTTTATCTATTACTCTTTTCTATTCTATCTATCTAGTTTATTCTATCTGTCTATTCTAGTCTATCTATTCTATTCTACCTATTTTATTCTAACTATCTATTCAAATTCTCTATTCTATTCTATCTATCTACTCTCTCTACTTATTCTATTCTATATAATCTATTCTATCTATCTATTTTATTCTATCCATTCTATTCTATCTATTCTGTTCTATTCCATATATGTTATTCTATCTATCTATTCTATTGTACCTATTTTATTCTATCTAACTATTCAAATTCTCTATTCTATTCTATCAACTCTCTCTACTTATTCTATGCTATATAATCTATTCTATCTATCTATTCTATTCTATCTATTCTATTTTATCCATTCTATTCTATCTATCCTATTCTATCTATCTATTCTATCTATTTTATTGTATCTATCTACTCTATTTCTCTATTCTATTTTATCTATCTAATCTATTCTATCTATTTTATTCTATCTAACTATTATATTTCTCTATTCTATGTTATCTATTCTATTCTATCTATTCCATTTATTCTTTTCTGTCTATTCTATCCTATTCTATCAATCCATTCTATCTGTCTATTCTATCTATCTATTCTATCTAGTGTTCTATTCTATCTATTCTATTCTGTTTATCTATTCTATTCTATTTATTCCATTCTATCTATTCTATCTATTCCATCTATCTATTCTAATCTATTCTATCTATTTTTTCGATGTATCTATTATATTTCTCTATTCTAGATATCTATTTTACTCTATTTAATCTATTATATCTAATCTATTCTATCTATCTATTCTGCCTATCTATTCTATTCTATCTATTTTATTCTAGCAATTCTATTTTATCTATTTTATTCTATCTATCTATTCTATTTCTCTAATCCATTCTCTTCTATCTATTGTATCCTATCTATCTAATCTCTCTATCTATTCCATTTTATCTATTCTATCTATTCTATTCCATATACCTATTCTATTCTATATATTCTGTTCTATCTATTCTATTCTATCTATCTATTCTCTGTCTACTCTAGGTATCTATTCTATTATTTCTATTCTAACTATTCTATTCTATATATCTATTCTGTCTATCTATTGTATCTACCTATTCTAGTTATTCACTTCTATCTAACTAATCTATCTATCTATTTTATTTTATCTATTTTATCCTATTTATCTATTCTGTCTATCTATTCCATCTATCTATACTATTCTATCTATTCTATTGCATTTAATCTCTTCTAGCTTATCTATTGCATTCTATCTATCTACCCTTTCTCTATTCTAGCTATCTATTCTATTTATTCTATACTAACTATTCTATTCTATTTATCTATTCTGTCTATCTATTTTATCTATCTATTCTAGTTATTCACTTCTATCTATCTATTCTAGTTATTCACTTCTATCTATTCTATCTATCAATTTTATTCCATCTATTCCATTCTATATTTCTATTCTGTCTATCTATTCCATCTATCTAATATATTCTATTATTCTATTCCATTCTATATTATATTCTATTGTATTCTATAGTATAGGATAGATAGATTAGAATGTATAGAATAGAATAGATAGTATAGAACAGAGTAATAGAACAGATAGATTCGATAAAATAGAATAGTATAGATAGAATTGAATAGACAGATAGAATAGAATAGATAGGACAGAATAGCTAGACAGAATAGAATAAATAGAAAATAGAATACATAGAATAGAATAGATAGACAGAATAGATAGATAGAATAGAACAGAATAGAATAGATGGTATAGATATAATAGATAGAATATAATAGATAAACAGAGGAGGTAGATAGAAAAGAATGGATAAAATAGACTAGATAAATGGAATTGAGAATAGAATAGAATAGAGAGAATAGATAGACAGAATAAATAGATAGAACAGAATAGAGAAATAGAATAGATAGTAATGTATAGTATGCAGTCCAGATAGATAGAATGGATAGACAGAATAGATAGATAGAATAGACAGAATAGAATTGAGAGACAGAATAGATAGATAGAATAGAATAGATAGACAGAATAGGCAGATAGAATAGAATAGATAGAATAGAATGGGTAGAATAGAATAGATGGAGAGAAAGGAATAAATGGATTAGAATAGATAGAGAGAATAGATTGATAGAATATAATCGATGGAATAGAAGAGATAGAATAGAAGAGATGGATAGAATAGAATAGACAGATAGAATAGAATAAATAGAATAGAATAGATTGAAGACAATAGATAGAAAATAATAGATGTAATAGAATATATAGAATAGAATAGATAGACATAATAGAAGATAGAAAAAATAGATAGAATAGATAGACAGAATAGATAGATAGAATAGAATAGATAGATGAAATAGATAGAATAGGTAAAATAGAATAGATAGACAGAGTAGATTGATAGAATAGAATAGAATAGAGTAGAATATCATAGAATAAATGGAATAGAGAAATAGAATAGATAGATAGAATAACATAGATGGAATAGAATAGAATAGATAGAATTGAATAGATAGAATAAAATAGATAGATATAATAGATTATATAGAATAGAATAAATAGAGAGAACAGATAGATAGAATAGAATAGAGAAATAGAATAGATAGATAGAATAAACTGGATAGATAGAATAGAATAGATAGAATGGAATAGATAGACAGAATAGATAGATAGACTAGAATAGATAGAAGTGAATAGATTAGAGAAATAGAATAGATAGATAGAATAAAATAGAAAAATAGAATAGATAGAATAAAATATATAGAATAGAATAGATTGGCAGATAGATAGATAGAATAGATTACCTAGAATAAAATAAATAGTGTAAAATAGATAGGTAGAATAGAGAAATATAACAGATAGATCGAAAAAAAATAGATAAAAGAGAATAGAATAGATAGATGGAATAGATAGAATAGATAGAATGGAATACTTAGAATAGAATAGATAAACAGAATAGATTAGATAGAATAGAACTAATAGATAGAATAGATAGATAGAATAGATAAATGGGACAGATAGAATAGAATCGATAACATAGAATGGAGAAATATAATTGATAGATAGAATAAAATAGATAGAATAGATTAGATAGATAAAATAGAATAGAGAAATAGAGTAGATAGATAGAATAAAATAGATAGAGAAGAATAGTATAAATAGAATAACAAATAGAACACAATAGATAGATAGAATAGAATAGATAGAATAGAACAGATAGATTATATAGACAGAAGAGATAGATAGAATAGAATGGAATAGAATAGATAGCATAGAATAGATAGACGTATTAGATAGATATATAGATAGAATAAAATAGATAGAAAAGAATAGAGAAATAGAATAGATAGATAGAATAAAATATATAGAATAGCTAGATTATAATAGATAGCATAGAATAGAGAAATACAATAGATAGATAGAATAAAATAGATAGAATAGAATAGATAGAATAAAATAGATAGAATACAATAGATAGAATACAATAGATTAGATATGTAGAATAACTAGACAGAGTAGATAGATAGAGAGATAGATAGATAGATAGATAGATAGATAGATAGATAGATAGATAGATAGATAGATAGATAGATAGATAGATAGATAGATAGATAGATAGATAGATAGATAGATAGATAGATAGATAGATAGATATATTGGAATATATATATATACGTTAGAATAAATAGATAGAATAGAATATATAGATTGAGTAGAATAGATAGAATAGTATAGATAGAACTTAATAGAATAGAGAGATAGAATAGATAGGATATTGTAGACGGGTAGAATACATAGATAGAATAGCATAGATAGAATAGAATAGATAGATAGGAATGACGGACAGAATTGAAATTGAATAGATCAATTAGAATAGAATTGATAGATTAGGTAGATAGAATAAAATAGATAGACAGAATAGAATAAATAGAAATGATAGACATAATAGAATAGACAATATAAATTATATGTATAGAATAGATAGATAGAATAGATAGGCAGAGTAGATAGATAGAATAGAATAGATAGAATATTTTAGATAAATAGAATATATATAGAATATTATAGATGGAATATAATAGGCAGATAGAATAGATAGATAGAATAGAGAAGATAGAATAGAATAGATGGAAAAAATTCAGAATAGAATAGATAGAATAGATGGATAGAATAGAAGGGATGGAATAGATTAGATAGACAGAATAGTTAGAATTTTGTAGATAGATGGAATATATAGATAGAATTGAATAGATAGAATGGAATAGAATAGAATAGCATAGATAAAAAGAATATATTGACAGACTAGATAGATAAAATAGATAGATAGAATAGAATAGATAGACAGAATAAATAAATAGAATGTAATATATAGAAAAAATAAATAGAATAGAATAGATTGATTGAGTGGAAAGATAGAATAGAATAAGTAGAATGAATAGAATAGAATAGATACAAGTGAATAGACAGAATAGATAGAAGGAATAGATAGATAAAATAATATAAATAGAATAGAATAAAATAGGTAGAATAGAATAGATGGATAGAATAAAATAGATAGATTGAATAGATAGCATAGAATAGGTAGAATAGATGAGATGGATAGAATAAAGTAGATAGAATTGAAAAGATAGAATAGAATAAGGAGATTGGAATAGATAGATTAGAATGAATAGATAGAATAGAATAAAATAGATAGAATAGAATAGATGCATTAGATTAGATAGAATAGATAACATAAAATAGACAAAATATTGTAGATAGATAGAATATATACGTAGATAGAATAGAATAGATAGAATAGATAGATGGAATAGATTGATAGAATAGGATAAAATAGTTGGAATAGAGTAGATGGAATAGATAGAATAGATAACATAGAATAGAGAAATATAATATAGATAGAATAAAATAGATAGAATAGATTAGATAGATAAAATAGAATAGAGAAATAGAGTAGATAGATAGAATAAAATAGATAGAATAGATAGATAGTATAGGATAGATAGAATAGAATGGATAGAATAGAATAGATAGAATAGAATAGAGAAATAGAGTAGATAGAATAGAATAGTAATGATAGTATAGATTAGATAGAATAGAATTGATAGATAGCATGGAATAAATAGAATAGAATAGAATAGATAGAATAGATAGATTAGATAGAATAGAATAGTATAAATAGAATATAATAGATAGAATTGAATAGACAGATAGAACAGAATACCTAGACAGAATAGAATAGATATAAAATAGAAAATTTAGAATAAAACAGATAGACAGAATAGATAGATAGAATAGGACAGAATAGAATAAATGGTATAGATATAATAGATAGAATATAATAAATAGAATAGAATAGATGAACAGAATAGGTAGATAGAATAGAATGGATAGAATAGACTAGACAGAAAGAAAAGATAGAATAGAATAGAATAGATAGAATAGAATAGATAGAATAGATGGACAGAATAGATAGAATAGAATAGAGAAATAGAATAGATAGGATAAGTTAGACAGTCGAGATAGATAGAATGGATAGACAGAATAGATAGATAGAATAGATAGACAGAATAGACAGATAGAGTAGAATGGGTAGACAGTATAGGCAGATAGAATAGAATAGATAGAATAGAATGGATAGAATAGAATAGATAGAGGGAAAGGAATAGTTAGATTACAATAGATAGAGAGAATAGATAGATACAATAGAATAGATAGAATAGAATATATAGAATAGAACAGATAGACAGAAAAGATAGATAGAATAGATAGAATAGAATAGATGGAACAGAACAGACAGACAGAATAGATAGATACAATGGATTGACAGAATAAACAGATAGAATAGAATAGATAGATGAAATAGATAGAATTGATAAAATAGAATAGATAGAAAAAATAGATAGATAGAATAGAATAGAGTAGAATAGAATAGAATAGGTGGAATAGAGAAATAGAATAGATAGAATAACATAGATGGTATAGAATAGAATAGATAGAATGGAATAGATAGAATAGAATATATATAGGTAGAATAGATCGACTGAATAGATAGATAGAATAGAATAGTTAGGCTGGAAGAGAATAAATAGAATAGTATAGATAGAATAAAATAGATAGATAGAATAGATAGATAGAAGTGAATAACTAGAATAGATAGATGGAATAGATCGACAGAATAGATATATAGAATAGAATAGTTAGAATAGAAGAAATAGAATAGATAGCTACAATAGAGATGGAATAGATAGATAGAATAGATTAGATAGAACAGAATATATAAAATAGAATAGATATATGGAATAGAGTACATAGAATAGAATAGATAGAGTGGAATAGTTAGACAGAATAGATAGATAGAATAGAATAGATAGAAGAGAATAGATTAGAGAAATAGAATAGATAGATAGAATAAAATAGATAAAATAGAATGGATAGAATAAAATAAATAGAATATTATCAGTAGGCAAAATAGATGGATAGAATAGATTAGTTAGAATAGAATAAATAGAGTAAAATTGATATCTAGAATAGAGAAATATAATAGGTAGATCGAAAAAATAGATAGAATAGATTAGAATATTTAGATGGAATAGATAGAATGGAATAGATAGAATAGAATTGGTAAACAGAATAGAATAGATAGAATAGAACACATAAATAGAATAGATAGATAGGATAGATGAGATAGATTGATAGAATAGGATAGAATACATAGAATACGTGGAATAGATAGAATAGTTAACATAGAAGAGAGAAATATAATAGATAGATAGAATCAAAAAGATAGAATAGATTAGATAGATAAAATAGAATAGAGAAATAGAGTAGATAGAATAAAATAGATAGAATAGATAGTTAGAATAGGATAGATAGAATAGAATGGATAAAATAGAATAGAAAGAATTGAATAGAGAAATGGAATAGATCCAATAGAACAGAAATGATAGAATAGAATAGATAGAATAGAATTCATAAATACAATAGAATAAATAGAATAGAATAGAATAGATAGATTCGATAGAATAGAATAGTATAGATAGAATAGAATAGATTGAATTGAATATACAGCTAGAATAGAATAGATAGAACAGAATAGCTAGACAGAATAGAATAGATAGACAATAGAATATATAGAATAGAATAGATAGACAGAATAGATAGATAGAATAGAACAGAATAGAATAGATGTTATAGATATAATAGATAGAATATAATAGATAATCAGAATAGGTAGATAGAATAGAATGGACAGAATAGACTAGACAGATGGAATAGATAGAATAGAATGGAATAGATAGA
Source organism: Periplaneta americana (assembly GCF_040183065.1). Lineage (NCBI taxonomy): Eukaryota > Metazoa > Arthropoda > Insecta > Blattodea > Blattidae > Periplaneta > Periplaneta americana. The sequence continues at coordinate 179,172,292 of NC_091132.1, read as the reverse complement.
ATAGAATTGATAGGATAGGTAGACAGAATAGATAGATAAAATAGAATAGATAAAGAGAATTGATAGAATAGGAAACAGTCCAGATAGATAGAATGGAGAGACAAAATAGATAGATAGAATAGATAGAATAGAAATGAGAGACAGAATAGTTAGATAGAATGGAATAGATAGACAGAATAGGCAGATAGAATAGAATAGATAGAATAGAATGGATAGAATAGAATTGATAGAGAGAAAGGAATAAATAGGTTAGAATAGAATGAGGGAATAGATAGATAGAGTAGAATAGATAGAATAGTAATGATGGGATAGAATAGATAGAATAGAATTGATAGATAGAATGGAATAAATAGAATAGAATAGAACAGATAGATTAGATAGAATAGAATAGTATAGATAGAATAAACTAGATAGATAGAATAGAATAGGTAGAAAGTATAGACAGAATAGGTAGTTGGAATGGATAGATAGAATAGATACACAGATTAGATAGATAGAATAGAATAGATAGAATAGAACAGAATAAATAGAATGGAATAGATAGAATATAATTGATAGAATATAATAGACAGAATAGATAGATATAATAATAGACAGAATAGACAGATATGATAGAATAGAGAGAATAGAATAGACAGAATAGAATACATAGAATAGAATAGATATTCAGAATTGATAGATAGAGAAGAATAGAATAGATAGATAAAATAGATAGAATAGATAAAATAGAATGGATAGAGTAGAAGAGACAGACAGAATAGATAGATAGAATAGAATAGATAGAATAGAATAGATGGAATAGATAGAATAGATAGAATTGAATAGAGAAATAGAAGATAGACAGAATAACATAGATAGAACAGGACATATAGAATAGAATATATAGATAGAAGAGTATAGATAGAATAGAGAGAATAGAAGAGTTAGGCAGAATAAAAGATAGTATAGATAGAATAACATAAAAAGAACACTATAGATAGACAGAATAGAATAGATAGAATAGAACAGATAGATTAGATAGACAGCATAGATAGATAGATTATAATAGAATAGAATAGATAGAATAGAATAGATAGACAGAATAGAATAGATAGAAAATAGAATATATAGAATAGAATAGATAGAATAGAAGAGAATAGAATAGATGGTATAGATATAATAGATAGAATATAATAGATAAAAAGAATAGGATAGACGGATTAGTTAGATAGAGTAGAAAAGATAGAAATGAATAGAGAAATAGAATAGATAGATATAATAAAATAGATAGAATAGATATAATATAATTGATAGATAGTATAGATAGAATAGATATAATATAATTGATAGATAGTATAGATAGACTAGAATATAGAAATAGAATAGATAGATAGAATAAAATAGAATAAAATAGATTGAATAGAATAGATAGGATACAATAGATTAGATAGAATAGAATATATATGTAGAATAGATAGACAGAATTGATAGATAGATAAATAGATAGATAGATAGATAGATAGATAGATAGATAGATAGATAGATAGATAGATAGATCTGTTGGAATATATATATATTAGCATAAATAGATAGAATAGAGAGAATAGAATATATAGATAGAGTAGAATAGATAGAATAATATAGTAAAAATGTAATAGAATAAAGAGATACAATACATAGAATGGAGTAGATAGAATATTATAGTTAGAATATATAGATAGAAAAGATTAGATAGAAGAGAATAGATAGAATAGATAGATAAAATGGTATAGATAGAATAGAATAGAATAGAATAGGTAGAAGAGAATAGATAGATAGAATAAAATAGATAGAGTAGAATAGATAGAATAGAATAGATACATATAATAAAATAGATAGAATTGAATAGATAGAATAGAATAGAGAGAAAGGAATAGATAGATAGATTAGAATAGATAGATAGAATAGAATATATAGATAGAATAATTATATAGATAGAACAGAATAGATATATTAGAATAGATAGATAGAATACATAGATAGAATATAATAGATAAAATGTTGTAGATAGAATATATTGATAGAATAGAATAGATAGATAGAATATATACACAGACTAGATAGATAGAATACAATAAATAGGATAGAATAGATAGCCAGAAAAGATAGATTATATAAAATAAATGGAATATAATTTATAGATAGAATAGATAGACAGAATAGATAGATAGGTAGATAGATGGATAGATAGATAGATAGATGGATAGATAGATAGATAGAATAGAATAGATAGACTGGAATAGATAGAGAGAATAGAATAGATAGATAGAATAGATCGACTGAATAGATAGATGGAATAGAATAGACAGACTAGAAGAGAATAAATAGAATAGAATACATAGATGGAATAGATAGACAGAATAGATAGATAGAATAGAATAAGTAGAATAAAATAGATAGATAGAATAGATAGAAAGAAGTGAAAAAGTAGAATAGATAGATAGAATAGAGAGACAGAATAGATATATAGAATAGAATAGTTAGAATATTATAAATAGAAGAGATAGCTAGAATAGAGAGAGAACAGATAGAGGGAATAGAATAGGTAGAACAGAATATATAGAATAGATATAAGGAACAGAATAGATAGACTAGAATTGATAGAATGGAATAGATAGACAGAATAGTTAGAAAGAATAGAATAGATAGAAGAGAATAGATTAGAGAAATAGAATAGATAGATAGAATAAAATAGATAAAATAGAATGGATAGTAAAAATAGATAGAATAGAATAGATAGGCAAAATAGATAGATAGAATGGATTACATGGAATAGAATAAATTGAGTAAAATAGATAGCTAGAATAGAGAAATATAATAGATAGATCGAGAAACAGATAGAAGGGAATAGAATAGATAGATGGAATAGATAGTATAGATAGAATGGAATAGTTAGAATAGAATAGATAAACAGAATAGAATAGATAGAATAGAACACATAGATAGAATAGATAGATAGAATAGAAAGATGGGATAGATAGAATAGAAAAGAAATGATGGGATAGAATAGATAGAATAGAATTGATAGATAGAATGGAATAAATAGAATAGAATAGATAGAACATATAGATTAGATAGAATAGAATAGTATAGATAGAATAGAATAGCTAGAATTGAATAGACAGATAGAATAGAATAGATAGAACAGTATACCAAGACAGAATAGAATAGATAGACAATGGATTATATAGATTAGAACAGATAGACAGAAAAGATAGATAGAATAAACTAGATAAAATAGAATATATAGAATAAAATAAATAAAATATTATCAGTAGGCAGAATAGATGGATAGAATAGATTAGATAGAATAGAATAAATAGAGTAAAATAGATATCTAGAATAGAGAAATATAACAGATAGATCGAAAAAATTGATAGAATAGATTAGAATATTTAGATGGAATAGATAGAATGGAATAGATAGAATAGAATAGGGGAACAGAATAGAATAGTATGATAGAATTTATATATGGAATAGATTGATAGAATAGGATAGAATAGATAGAATAGAATAGATGAATAGATAGAATAGAATAGATAACATAGAAATGAGAAATATAATAGATAGATAGAATGAAAGAGATATATTATTTTAGATAGATAAAATAGAATAGAGAAATAGAGTATATAGATAGAATAAAATAGATAGAATAGATAGATGGAATAGGATAGATAGAAGAGAATGAATAGAATAGAATAGATAGAATAGAATAGAATAGATAGAATAGATTAGAAATGATAGAATAGAATTGATAGATAGAATAGAATAAATAGAATAGAATAGAATAGAATAGATAGATTCGATAGAATAGAATAGCATAGATAGAATTGAATAGATAGAATTGAAAAGAAAGATAGAATAGAATAGATAGAACAGAATAGCTAGACAGAAGAGAATAGATAGAAATTAGAATATATATGGAATAGAATATATAGACAGAATAGATAGATAGAATAGAACAGAGAAGAAAAGTTGGTATAGATATAATAGATAGAATATAATAGATAAACAGAATAGGTAGATAGAATAGAATGGACAGAATAGACTAGATAGATGGAATAGATAAAATAGAATAGAATATAGAGAATAGAATAGATAGAATAGATAGACAGAATAGATAGATAGAATAGAATAGAGAAATAGAATAGATAGTATAGGATACAGTCCAGATAGTTAGAATGGATAGAGGGAATAGATAGATTGAATAGATAGACTAGAATTGATAGACAGAATAGATAGATAGAATAGAATAGATAGACAGAATAGGCAGATAGAATAGATTAGATAGAACATAATAGATAGAATAGAACAGATAGAATAGAATAGATGGATAGAATAGAATAGGCAGATAGAATATAATAGATAGAATAGAATATATAGAATAGAAAAGATAGACATAATAGAAGAAAGAAGAGATAGATAGAATAGATGGACAGAATAGATAGATAGAATAGAATAGATAGACATAATAGATAGAATAGAATAGATTGACAGAATAGGCAGACAGAATAGATAGAATAGAATGAATAGAATAGAATAGATAGACAGTAAGGAATAGTTAGATTAGAATAGATAGAGAGAATAGATAGATAGAATAGAATAGATAGAATAGAATAGAATAGATAGAATAGAATAGAATAGATAGAATAGAATAGATAGATGGAATAGATTAGATAGATAGAATAGAATAGATTGAAGAGAATAAATAGAATAGAATAGATTGAACACAATAGATAGAATACAATAGACAGAATAGAACAGATGGACAGAATAGATAGATAGAATAGATAGATAGAATAGATAGACAGAATAGATAGATAGAATAGAATAGAGAGAATTGAACAGACAGACAGAATAGATAGAATAAATAGACAAAATAGATAGATAGAATAGAATAGATAGATGAAATAGGTAGCATAGATAAAATAGATAGACAGAATATATAGATAGAATAGAGTGGAGTAGAATAGAATAGAATAGATGGAATAGAAAAATTGAATAGATAGATAGAATAACATAGATGGAATAGAATAGAATAGAAAGAATAGAATAGTTAGAATAAAATAGATAGATAGAATAGAATAAATAGAGAGAATTGATAGAATAAAATAGGTAGAATAGAATAGAATAAATAGAATAGAATAGATAGATAGAATAAACTAGATAGATGGAATAGAATAGATAGAATAGAATAAATAGACAGAATAGGTATATGGAATGGATAGATAGAGTAGATAGACAGAATAGTTAGATTGAATAGAATAGATAGAATGGAACATAATAGTAGAATAGAATAGTAAGAATAGAATAATATAATGTAATAGATAGAATAGAATAGACACAATAGACTACATAGAATAGAATAGATATTCAGAATAGGTAGATAGAATAGAATAGATAGATAAAATAGACAGAATAGATAAAATAGAATAGATAGAATAGAATAGATACACAGAATAGATAGATAGAATAGAATAAATAGAATAGCATAGATGGAATGGATAAAATATATAGAATTGAATACAGAAATAGAAGATAGATGGAATAACATAGATAGAATAGAATAGATAAGTAGAAGAGAATAGATAGAATAGAATAGAGACAGAATAGATACACGGAATAGAAAAGAGAAATAGAATAGGTAGATGGAATAAAATATATAGAATAGAATAGTATAGATAGAATAACATAGATAGAACACAATAGACAGATAGAATATAATAGATAGAATAGATAGAATAGAATAGAGAAATAGAATAGATAGAATAAAATAGATAGATAGAATAGATAGATAGAAGTGAATAACTAGAATAGATAGATGGAATTGATCGACAGAATAGATATATAGAGTGGAATAGTTAGGATAGGATAAATAGAATAGATAGCTAGAATAGAGAGGGAATAGATAGATAGAATGGAATAGATAGAACAGAATATGTAAAATAGATTAGATGTATGGAATAGAATAGATAGAATGGAATAGATATAATGGAATAGATAGACAGAATAGATAGATAGAATAGAATAGATAGAAGAGAATAGATTAGAGAAAGAGAATAGATAGATAGAATAAAATAGATAATATAGAATAGATAGAATAAAATAGATAGAAAGAATAGATAGGCAGAATAGATGGATAGAATAGATTAGATAGAATAGAATAAATATAGTAAAATAGATATCTAGAATAGAGAAATATAATAGATAGATCGAGAAAAATAGATAGAATAGATTAGAATATATAGATGGAATAGATAGAATAGATAGAATAGATAGAATGGAATAGATAGAATAGAATAGATAAACAGAATAGAATAGATAGAATAGCATAGATAGATAGAACAGTTTGATAGAATAGGAGAGAATAGATAGGATAGAATAGGTAACATAGAATTGAGAAATTTAATAGATAGATAGAATAAAATAGATAGAAGAGATAGATAGAATAGGATAGATGGAATAGAATGGATTGAATAGAATAGATAGAATAGAATAGATAGAATAGAATAGAATAGATAGAATAGAATTGATAGATAGAATAGAATAAGTAGAATAGAATAGATAGATTTGATAGAATAGAATGGCATAGTTAGAATAGAATAGATAGAATTGAATAGACAGATAGAAGAGAAAATATAGAACAGAATAGCTAGACAGAATAGAATAGATAGAAAATAGAATATATAGAATAGAATAGATAGAATAGAAGAGGATAGAATAGATTGCATAGATATAATAGATAGAATATAATACATAAAAAGAATAGGTAGATAGAATAGAATGGATAAAATAGACCAGATAGATGGAATAGATAGAATAGAATAGAATATAGAGAATAGAATAGATAGAATAGATAGACAGAATAGATAGATAGAATAGAATAGAGAAATAGAATAGATAGTATATGATACAGTCCAGATAGATAGAATGGATAGACAGAATAGATAGATAGAATAGAATTGATAGACAGAAAAGATAGATAGAATAGAATAGATAGACAGAATAGGCAGATAGAATAGTACAGATAGAATAGAATGGATAGAATAGAATAGATAGAGAGAAAGGAATAGATAGAGAGAATAGATTGATAGAATAGAATAGAATAGATAGAATAGAATAGATAGATGGAATAGATTAGATAGATAGAATAGATTAGATAGAATAGAATAAATAGAATAGAATAGATTGAACACAATAGATAGAATAGAATAGATAGAATAGAAAATATAGAATAGAACAGATAGACAGAATAGATATATAGAATAGATAGATAGAATATAATAGATAGAATTGAAAAACAGACAGAATAGATAGAATTAATAGACAGAATAGATAGATAGAATGGAATAGATAGATGAAATAGTTAGCGTAGATAAAATAGACTGAATATATAGATAGAATAGATTAGAGTAGAATAGAATAGATGGAATAGAGAAGTTCAATAGATAGATAGAATAACATAGATGGAATAGAATATGATAGATAGAATAGAATAGATGGAATAAAATAGATAAATAGAATAGAATAAATAGAGAGAATAGATAGATAGAATAAAAAAGGTAGAATAAAATAGAATAGAATAGATAGATAGAATAAACTTGATAGAATAGAATAGATAGAATAGAATAAATAGACAGAATGGATATATAGAATAGAATATTTAGAATATTATAAATAGAAGAGGTAGCTAGAATAGGGAGAGAATAAATAGATAGAATAGAATAGATAGAACAGAATATATAGAATAGAATAGATATATGTAATAGAATAGATAGAATAGAATATAATAATGGAAAAGATAGCCAGAATAGATAGATACAAGAGAATAGATTAGAGAAATAGAATAGATAGAGACAGTAAAATAGATAAAATAGAATAGATAGCATAAAATAGATAGAATGGAATAGATTGGCAGAATAGATAGATTGAATAGATTACATAGAATAGAATAAATAGAGTAAAATAGATAGCTAGAATAGAGAAATATAATAGATAGATCGAAAAAAATAGATGGAAGAGAATAGAATAAATAGATGGAATTGATTGAATAGATAGAATGGAATAGTTAGAATAGAATAGATAAACAGAATAGATTAGATAGAATAGAACAAATAGATGGAATAGAATACACAGATAGAATAGATAGATGGAATAGATTGATAAAATAGGATCGAAGAGATGGAATAGAATAGATAGAATAGAATAGATAACATAGAATAGAGAAATATAATAGATAGATAGAATGAAACAGATAGAATATATTAGATAGATAAAATAGAATAGTGAAATAGTGTAGATAGATAGAAAAAATAGATCGACTAGTTATATAGAATAGGATGGATAGAATAGAATGGATGGAATAGAATAGATAGAATAGAATAGAGAAATAGAATAGATAGAATAGAATAGAAATGATAGTATAGAAAAGATAGAATAGAATTGATAGATAGAATGGAATAAATAGAATAGAATAGAATAGATTAGCTAGATTAGATAGAATAGAATAGTATAGATAGAATAGAATAGATAGATAGAATAGAAGAGATAGAACGGAATACCTAGACAGAATAGAATAGATAGACAATAGAATATTTAGAATAGAACAGATAAACAGAATAGATAGATAGAATAGGACAGAATAGAATAAATGGTATAGATATAAAAGATAGGGTATTTTAGATAGAATAGAATAGATAAACAGAATAGGTAGATAGAATAGAATGGATAGAATAGACTAGACAGATGGAATAGATAGAATAGAATAGATAGAATAGGTAGACAGAATAGACAGAATAAATAGAATAGAATAGAGAAATACAATAGATACAATAGGATAGACAGTCCAGATAGATAGAATGGATAGACAGAATAGATAGATAGAATGGAATAGATAGACAGAATGGATAGATAGAATAGAATAGATAGACAGTTTAGGCAGATAGAATAGAATAGATAGAGAGAAAGAAATAGTTAGATTACAATAGATACAGAGAATAGATAGGTAGAAGAGAATAGATAGAATAAAATACAATAGATAGAATAGATTAGATAGAATACAATAGATAAAATAGAAAATATAGAATAGAACAGATAGACAGAAAAGATAGATAGAATAGATAGACAGAATAGACAGATATAATAGAATAGATGGAAGAGAACAAACAGACAGAATAGATAGAATAGAATAGATAAATGAAATAGATAGAATAGATAAAATAGAATAGATAGACAAAGTAGATAGATAGAATAGAACAGAATAGAGTAGAATAGAATGGAATAGAATAGATGGAATAGAGAAATAGAATAGATAGATAGATTAACATAGATGGAATAGAATAGAATAGATAGAATGAAATAGATAGAATAGAATATATAGATAGAATAGATCGACTGAATAGATACGTAGAATAGAATAGATAGGCTAGAAGAGAATAAATAGAATAGATTATATAGAATAGAATAGATATATAGGATAGATAGACAGACTAGATAAATAGAATAGATAGAATAAAATAGATAGAATAGATAGATAGAAGTGAATAACTAGAATAGATAGATGGAATAGATCGACGGAATAGATATATAGAATAGAATAGTTACAATAGAATAAATCGAATAGATAGAACAGAATATATAAAATAGAATAGATATATGGAATAGAATAGATAGAATAGAATAGACAGATAGATGGACAGAATAGAAAGATAGAATAGAATAAGTAGAAGAGAATAGATTAGAGAAATAGAAGAGATAGATAGAATAAAATAGATAAAATAGAATAGATCGAATAAAATAGATAGAATGGAATAGATAGGAAGAATAGATAGATAGAATAGATTAGTTAGAATTGAATAAATAGAGTAAAAATAGATATCTAGAATAGAGCAATATAATAGATAGATCGAAAAAATATATAGAATAGATTAGAATAGATGGAATAGAAGACTACATAGAATGGAATAGATAGAATAGAATAGATAAACAGAATAGAATAGATAGAATAGAACGCATAAATAGAATAGATAGATAGAATAGATAGATGGAATAGATTGATAGAATAGGATAGAATACATAGAATAGATGGAATAGATAGAATAGCTAACATACAAGAGAGAAATATAATAGATAGATAGAATCAAATAGTTAGAATAGATTAGATAGATAAAATAGAATAGAGAAATAGAGTAGATAGAATAAAATAGAATAGATAGATAGAATAGGATAGATAGAATACAATGGATAAAATAGAATAGATAGAATAGAATAGAGAAATGGAATAGATCGAATAGAATAGAAATGATAGAATAGAATAGATAGAATAGAATTGATAAATACAATAGTATAAATAGAATAGAATAGATTGATTCGATAGAATAGAATAGTATAGATAGAATAGAATAGATAGAATTGAATAGACAGATGGAATAGAATAGATAGAACAGAATAGCTAGACAGAATAGAATAGATAGACAATAGAATATATAGAAGAGATAGACAGAATAGATAGATAGAATATAACAGAATAGAATAGATGGTATAGATATAATAGATAGAATATAATAGATAAACAGAATAGGTATATAGAATAGAATGGACAGAACAGACTAGATAGATGGAATAGATAGAATAGAATAGATAGAAAAGGTAGACAGAATAGATAGATAGAATAGAATAGAGAAAGAGAATACATAGAATAGGAAACAGTCCAGATAGATAGAATAGAAATGAGGGACAGAATAGTTAGATAGAATGGAATAGATAGGCAGAATAGGCAGATAGAATAGAATAGATAGAATAGAATGGATAGAATAGAATAAATAGAGAGAAAGGAATAAATAGGTTAGAATAGATAGAGGGAATAGATAGATAGAGTAGAATAAATAGAATAGAATATATGGATAGAATAGATAGATAGAATAGAATAGATAGAATAGTATAAATAGAATAGAATAGATTGAACACAATAGATAGAATATAATAGATAGAATAGAATATATAGAATAGAACAGATAGACAGAATAGAAGATAGAATAGAATAGATATTATGTAACAAACAGACAGAATAGATAGATAGTAAACATAGACAGAATAGATAGATAGAATAGATAGATGAAATAGATAGAAAAGATAAAATAGAATAGATAGGCAGAATAGATAGGTAGAATAGAATAGAGTAGAATAGAATAGAATAGATGGAATAGAGATATAGAATAGATAGATAGAATAACAAGGATGGAATAGAATAGTATAGATAGAGTAAACTAGATAGATAGAATAGAATAGGTAGAAAAGAATAGACAGAATAGAAACACAGAATAGATAGATAGAATAGAATAGATAGAATAGAACAGAATAAATAGAGTAGAATAGATAGAATATAATAGATAGATTATAATAGATAGACAGAATAGATAGATATAATAGATAGACAGAATAGACAGATATAGTAGAATAGATAGAATAGAATAGACAGAATAGAATACATAGAATAGAATAGATATTCAGAATTGATAGATAGAGTAGAATAGAATAGATAGATAAAATAGATAGAATAGATAAAATAGAATGTATACAATAGAAGAGATAGACAGAATAGATAGATAGAATAGAATAGATAGAATAGAATAGATGGAATAGATAGAATAGATAGAATTGAATAAAGAAATATAAGATAGACAGAAGAACATAGATAGAATAGGATAGATAGAATAGATTATATAGATAGAAAAGTATAGAGAGAATAGAATAGATTGTCAGAATAAAAGATAATATAGATAGAATAACACAAAAAGAACACGATAGATAGGCAGAATAGAATAGATAGAATAGAACAGATAGATTAGATAGACAGAATAAATAGATTGATTAGAATAGAATAGAATAGATAGACGGATTAGATAGATAGATAGAATAGAAAAGGTAGAAATGAATAGAGAAATGGAATAGATAGATAGAATAAAATAGATAGAATAGATAGAATATATTTGATAGATAGAATAGATAGACTAGAATAGAGAAATAAAATAGATAGATGGAATAAAATAGAATAAAATAGATAGAATGGAATAGATAGAATACAATAAATTAGATAGAATTGAATATATATGTAGAATAGATAGACAGAATAGATAGATAGATAGATAGATAGATAGATAGATAGATATGTTGGAATATATATATAGATATATATAGAATAGATAGAATAGAAAATATAGATAGAGTAGATTAGAAAGAATAATGTAGATAAAATGTAATAGAATAAAGAGATAGAATACATAGAATAAAGTAGATAGAATATTATAGTTAGAATATATAGATAGAATAGATTAGATAGAAGAGAATAGACAGAATAGATACATAAAATAGTATAGATAGAATAGAATACAATAGAATAGAATAGGTAGAAGAGAATAGATAGATAGAATAAAATAGATAGATTAGAATAGATAGAATAGAATAGATAGAGAGAATAGATAGATAGAATTGAAGAGATAGAATAGAATAGAGAGAAGGGAATAGATAGATAGATAGATTAGAATAGATAGATAGAATAGAATATATAGATAGAATAGATTATATAGATAGAATAGAATAGATAGATAGTATAGATAGATAGAATATAATAGATAAAATATTGTAGATAGAATATATTGATAAAATAGAATAGGTAGAATAGATAGATAGAATATATACACAGACTAGATAGATAGAATATAATAAATAGGATAGAATAGATAGCCAGAAAAGATAGATTATATAAAATAAATGGAATATAATTTTTAGATAGAATAGATGGACAGAATAGATAGATAGGTAGATAGATGGATAGATAGATAGAATAGAATAGATAGATGGAATAGATAGACAGAATAGATAGATAGAATAGAATAGATAGAATAAAATAGATAGAATATATAGAAAGAGGTGAAAAACTAGAATAGATAGACAGAATAGATATATAGAATAGAATAGTTAGAATATTATAAATAAAAGAGATAGCTAGAATAGAGAGAGAACTGATAGATAGAATTGAATAAATAGAACAGAATATATAGAATAGAATACATATATGGAATAGAATAGATACAATAGAATAGTTATAATGGAATAGATAGAAAGAATAGATAGATAGAAGAGAATAGATTAGAGAAATAGAATAGATAGATGGAAGATAATAGATAAGAGAAATAGAATAGATAGATGCAATAAAATAGATAAAATAGAATAGATAGCAAAAAATAGATAGAATAGAATAGATAGGCAGAATGGATAGATTGAATAGATTACATAGAATAGAATAAATAGAGTAAAATAGATAGCTAGAATAGAGAAATATAATAGATAGATCGAAAAAATAGATGGAAGAGAATGGAATAGATAGATGGAATAGATTGAATAGATAGAATGGAATAGTTAGAATAGAATAGATAAACAGAATAGATTAGATAGAATAGAACACATAGATAGAATAGAAAAGACAGATAGAATAGATAGATGGAATAGATTGATAAAATAGGATAGAATAGATGGAATAGAATAGATAGAACAGAATAGATAACATAGTATAGAGAAATATAATAGATAGATAGAATGAAACAGATAGAATATATTAGATAGATAAATTAGAATAGTGAAATAGAGTAGATAGATAGAAAAAAATAGATAGAATAGTTAGATAGAATAGGATGGATAGAATAGAATGGATAGAATAGAATAGATAGAATAGAATAGAGAAATAGAATAGATAGAATAGAATAGAAATGATAGTATAGAGTAGATAGAATAGAATTGATAGATAGAATGGAATAAATAGAATAGAATAGAATAGATTAGCTAGATTAGATAGAATAGAATAATATAGATAGAATAGAATATAGATAGAATAGAAGAGATAGAACAGAATACATAGACAGAATAGAATAGATAGACAATAGAATATTTAGAATAGAACAGATAAACAGAATAGATAGATAGAATAGGACAGAATAGTTTAAATGGTATAGATATAATACATAGGATATTTTAGATAGAATAGATTAGATAAACAGAATAGGTAGATAGATTAGAATGGATAGAATAGACTAGACAGATGGAATAGATAGAATAGAATAGATAGAATAGACAGAATAAATAGAATAGAATAGAGAAATACAATAGATACAATAGGATAGACAGTCCAGATAAATAGAATGGATAGACAGAATAGATAGATAGAATAGAATAGATAGGCTAGAAGACAATAAATAGAATAGATTAGATAGAATAGAATAGATATATAGAATAGATAGACAGACTAGATAAATAGAATAGAATAGATAGACAGAATAGATAGATAGGATAGATAGATAGAAGTGAATTACTAGAATAGATAGATGGAATTGATCGATGGAATAGATATATAGAATAGAATAGGTAGAATAGAATAAATAGAATAGATAGAACAGAATATATAAAATAGAATAGATAGAACAGAATACATAGAATAGATAGATGGACAGAATAGATAGATAGAATAGAATAAGTAGATGAGAATAGATTAGAGAAATAGAATAGATAGATAGAATAAAATAGATAAAATAGAATAGATAGAATAGAATAGATAGGAAGAATAAATAGATAGAATAGATTAGTTAGAATAGAATAAATAGAGTAAAAATAAATATCTAGAATAGAGAAATGTAATAGATAGATGGAAAAAATAGATAGAATAGATTAGAATAGATGGAATAGATAGACTACGTAGAATGGATTAGATAGAATAGAATAGATAAACAGAACTGAATAGATAGAATAGAACACATAAATAGAATAGATAGATAGAAGAGATAAATGGAATAGATTGATAGAAAAGGATAGAATACATAGAATAGATGGAATAGATATAATAGATAACATAGAAGAGAGAAATATAATTGATAGATAGAATCAAATAGATAGAATAGATTAGATAGATAAAATATAATAGAGAAATAGAGTAGTTAGAATAAAATAGATAGAATAGATAGATAGAATAGGATAGATAGAATACAATGAATAAAATAGAATAGATAGAATAGAATAGCGAAATAGAATAGATCGAATAGAATAGATCGAATAGAAGAGATCGAATAAAATAGAAATGATAGAATAGAATAGATAGAATAGAATTGATAGATTCAATAGAATAAATAGAATAGAATAGATTCGATAGAATAGAATAGTATAGATAGAATAGAATAGATAGAATTGAAGAGACAGATAGAATAGAATAGATAGAACAGAATAGCTAGACAGAATAGAATAGATAGGGAATAGAATATATAGAATAGAATAGATAGACAGAATAGATAGAAAGAGTAGAACAGAATAGATTAGATGTTATAGATATAATAGATAGAATATAATAGATAAACAGAATAGGTAGATAGAATAGAATGGACAGAATAGACTAGATAGATGGAATAGATAGAATAGACTGGATTAGATAGAATAGAATAGATAGAATAGGTAGAGAGAATAGATAGATAGAATAGAATAGAGAAAGAGAATAGATAGAATAGGATACAGTCCAGACAGATAGAATGGATAGACAGAATAGATAGATAGAATAGATAGAATAGAAATGATAGACAGAATAGTTAGATAGAATATAATAGATAGACAGATGAGGCAGATAGAATAGAATAGATAGAACAGAATGGATAGAATAGAATAGATAGATAGAAAGGAATAGATAGATTAGAATAGACAGAGAGAATAGAATAGATAGAATAGAATAGAATAGATAGATAGAATAGAATAAATAGAATAGAATATATTGAACACAATAGATAGAATAGAATAGATAGAATAGATTATATAGAATAGAACAGATAGACAGAATAGAAGATAGAAGAGATAGATAGAATAGATAGACAGAATAGATAGAGAGATTAGAATAGATATAATGGAACAAACAGACAGAATAGATAGATAGAAAACATAGATAGAATAGATAGAATAGAATAGTTAGATGAAATAGATAGAAGAGATAAAATAGAATAGATAGACAGAATAGATATTTAGACTAGAATAGAGTAGAATAGAATAGATGGAATAGAGTAATAGAATAGATAGATACAATAACTTGAATAGAATAGAATAGATAGAATAAAATAGATAAATATAATAGATTATATAGAATAGATAGATAGAATAGAATAGAGAAATAGATTAGATAGATAGCAGATATTTGGTAGACTAGATAGAATAAAATAGAATGAACTAGAATAGGTAGAATAGAATAGGTAGAAATGTATAAATAGACAGAATAGGTAGATGGGGTGGATATATAGAATAGATACGCAGAATAGATAGATAGAATAGATAGAATAGAACAGAATAAATAGAATAGAATAGATAGAATATAATAGATAGACAGAATAGATAGATATAATAGATAGACAGAATCGACAGAAATAATTGAATAAATAGAATAGAATAGATAGAATAGAATACATAGAAAAGAATAGATATTCAGAATTGATAGATAGAGTAGAAAAGAATAGATAGATAAAATAGATAGCATAGATAAAATAGAATGGATAGAATAGAAGAGCTAGACAGAATAGATAGAATAGAATAGAGGGAATAGATTGATTAGATAGAATTGAATAGAGAAATAGAAGATAGATAGAATAACATAGATAGAATAGAATAGATAGAATAGAATAGAATAGAATTGATAGATAGAAGGGAATAGAGAAAATAGAATAGGTAGACAGAATAAAAAATAGTATAGATAGAATAATATTAATAGAACACGATAGATAGATAGAATAGAACAGATAGATTAGATAGACAGAATAGATAGATAGAATAAAATAGAATAGAATAGGTAGAATAGAATAGATAGACGGATTAGATAAATAGATACAAGAGAACAGATAGAAATGAATAGAGAAATAGAATAGATAGATAGAATGAAATAGATAGAATAGATAGAATATAATAAATAGATAGAATAGTAAGACTAGAATAGAGAAATATAATAGATAGATAGAATAAAATAGAATAAAATAGATAGAATACAATAGATTAGATAGAATAGAATAGATATGTTGAATAGATAGACAGAATAGATAGATAGATAGATAGATAGATAGATAGATAGATAGATAGATAGATAGATAGATAGATAGATAGATAGATAGATAGATAGATATGTTAGAATCTATATGTTATAATAAATAGATAGATTAGATAGAATAGAATATATAGATAGAGTAGAATGGATAGAATAGTATAGATAGGATGTAATAGCATAAAGAGATAGAATAGATAGAATAGAGTAGATAGAATATTATAGTTAGAATATATAGATGGAATAGATTACATAGGAGAGAATAAATAATATAGATAAATAGGATAGATAGATAAAATAGTATAGATAAAATAGAATAGACTAGGTAGAAGAGAATAGATAGATAGAATGAAATAGAGTAGAATAGATAGAATAGTATAGATAGACAGAATAGATAGATAGAATAGAATAGATAGAAAAGAATAGATTAGAGGAATAGAATAGATAGATAGAATAAATTAGATAAAATAGAATAGATAGAATAAAATAGATACCCAGAATAGAGAGATAGATAGAATAGATTAAATAGAATAGAATAAATATGGTAAAATAGATAGCTAGAATAGAGAAATATAATAGGTAGATCGAAAAAAATAGATAGAAGAGAATATAATAGATAGATGGAATAGATAGAATTGATAGAATGGAATAGATAGAATAGAATAGATAAACAGAACAGAATAGATAGAATAGAACACAAAGATAGAATAGATAGATAGAATAGATAGATGGGATAGAGAGAATAGAATAGATAACATAGAATAGAGAAATATAATAGATAGATAGAATAAAATAGATAGATTAGATTAGATAGATGAAATAGAATAGAGAAATAGAGTACATAGATAGAATAAAATAGATAGAATAGATAGATAGAATAGGATAGATAGAATAGAATAGATAGAATAGAAAAGATTAATAGAATAGATAGAATAGAATAGAAATGATAGAATAGAATAGATAGAATAGAATTGATAGATAGAAAAGAATAAATAGAATAGAATATATAGATAGAATAGATCGACTGAATAGATCGACTGAATAGATAGCTGGAATAGAATAGATAGAGTAGAAGAGAATAAATAGAATAGAATAGAGAGATGGAATAGATAGGCAGAATAGATAGATAGAATAAAATAGATAGATAGAATATATAGGCAGAACAGATATATAGAATAATTAGAATATTATAAATAGAAGAGGTAGCTGGAATAGAGAGAGAATAGGTAGATAGAAAAGAATAGATAGAACAGAATATATAGAATAGAATAGATATATGGAATAGAATAGATAGAATAGAATAGATATAATGGAATAGATAGAAAGAATAGATAGATAGAAGAGAATAGATTAGAGAAATAGAATAGATAGATGCAATAAAATAGATAAAATAGAATAGATAGGCAGAATGGATAGATTGAATAGAATAGAATAAATAGAGTAAAATAGATAGCTAGAATAGAGAAATATAATAGATAGATCGAAAAAATAGATGGAAGAGAATAGAATAGATAGATGGAATAGATTGAATAGATAGAATGGAATAGTTAGAATAGAATAGATAAACAGAATAGATTAGATAGAATAGAACACATAGATAGAATAGAAAAGACAGATAGAATAGATATATGGAATAGATTGATAAAATAGGATAGAATAGATGGAATAGAATAGATAGAATAGAATAGATAACATAGTATAGAGAAATATAATAGATAGATAGAATGAAACAGATAGAATATATTAGATAGATAAATTAGAATAGTGAAATAGAGTAGATAGATAGAAAAAAATAGATAGAATAATTAGATAGAATAGGATGGATAGAATAGAATGGATAGAATAGAATAGATAGAATAGAATAGAGAAATAGAATATATAGAATAAAATAGAAATGATAGTATAGAATAGATAGAATAGAATTGATAGATAGAATTGAATAAATAGAATAGAATAGAATAGATTAGCTAGATTAGATAGAATAGAATAATATAGATAGAATAGAATAGATAGAATAGAAGAGATAGAACAGAATACCTAGACAGAATAGAATAGATAGACAATAGAATATTTAGAATAGAACAGATAAACAGAATAGATAGATAGAATAGGACAGAATAGAATGAATGGTATAGATATAATAGATAGGATATTTTAGATAGAATAGAATAGATAAACAGAATAGGTAGATAGATTAGAATGGATAGAATAGACTAGACAGATGGAATAGATGGAATAGAATAGATAGAATAGACAGAATAAATAGAATAGAATAGAGAAATACAATAGATACAATAGGATAGACAGTCCAGATAGATATAATGGGTAGACAGAATAGATAAATAGAATAGAATAGATAGGCTAGAAGACAATAAATAGAATAGATTAGATGGAATAGAATAGATATATAGAATAGATAGACAGACTAGATAAATAGAATAGAATAGATATACAGAATAGATAGATAGGATAGATAGATAGAAGTGAATTCCTAGAATAGATAGATGGAATTGATCGATGGAATAGATATATAGAATAGAATAGGTAGAATAGAATAAATAGAATAGATAGAACAGAATATATAAAATAGAATAGATAGAACAGAATACATAGAATAGATAGATGGACAGAATAGATAGATAGAATAGAATAAGTAGATGAGAATAGATTAGAGAAATAGAATAGATAGATAGAATAAAATAGATAAAATAGAATAGATAGAATAGAATAGATAGGAAGAATAGATGGATAGAATAGATTAGTTAGAATAGAATAAATAGAGTAAAAATAGATATCTAGAATAGAGAAATGTAATAGATAGATCGAAAAAATAGATAGAATAGATTAGAATAGATGGAATAGATAGACTACATAGAATGGAATAGATAGAATAGAATAGATAAACAGAACTGAATAGATAGAATACAACACATAAATAGAATAGATAGATAGAAGAGATAGATGGAATAGATTGATAGAAAAGGATAGAATACATAGAATAGATGGAATAGATATAATAGATAACATAGAAGAGAGAAACATAATTGATAGATAGAATCAAATAGATAGAATAGATTAGATAGATAAAATAGAATAGAGAAATAGCGTAGATAGAATAAAATAGATAGAATAGATAGATAGAATAGGATAGATAGAATACAATGAATAAAATAGAATAGATAGAATAGAATAGAGAAATAGAATAGATCGAATAGAATAGATCGAATAGAAGAGATCGAATAAAATAGAAATGATAGAATAGAATAGATAGAATAGAATTGATAGATACAATAGAATAAATAGAATAGAATAGATTCGATAGAATAGAATAGTATAGATAGAATAGAATAGATAGAATTGAAGAGACAGATAGAATAGAATAGATAGAACAGAATAGCTAGACAGAATAGAATAGATAGAGAATAGAATATATAGAATAGAATAGATAGACAGAATAGATAGATAGAGTATAACAGAATAGATTAGATGGTATAGATATAATAGATTGAATATAATAGATAAACAGAATAGGTAGATAGAATAGAATGGACAGAATAGGCTAGATAGATGGGATAGATAGAATAGACTGGAATAGATAGAATAGAATAGATAGAATAGGTAGAGAGAATAGATAGATAGAATAGAATAGATAAAGAGAATTGATAGAATAAGATACAGTCCAGACAGATAGAACGGATAGACAGAATAGATAGATAGAATAGATAGAATAGAAATGATAGACAGAATAGTTAGATAGAATATAATAGATAGACAGATGAGGCAGATAGAATAGAATAGATAGAACAGAATGGATAGAATAGAATAGATAGATAGAAAGGAATAGATAGATTAGAATAGACAGAGAGAATAGAATAGATAGAATAGAATAAAATAGATAGAATAGAATAGATAGATAGAATAGAATAAATAGAATAGAATATATTGAACACAATAGATAGAATAGAATAGATAGAATAGATTATATAGAATAGAACAGATAGACAGAATAGAAGATAGAAGAGATAGATAGAATATATAGACAGAATAGATAGAGAGATTAGAATAGATATAATGGAACAAACAGACAGAATAGATAGATAGAAAACATAGATAGAATAGATAGAATAGAATAGTTAGATGAAATAGATAGAAGAGATAAAATAGAATAGATAGACAGAATAGATAGATAGACTAGAATAGAGTAGAATAGAATAGATGGAATAGAGAAATAGAATAGATAAATACAATAACTTAGATGGAATAGAATAGAATAGATAGAATAAAATAGATAAATATAATAGATTATATAGAATAGATAGATAGAATAGAATAGAGAAATAGATTAGATAGATAGCAGATATTTGGTAGACTAGATAGAATAAAATAGAATGAACTAGAATAGGTAGAATAGAATAGGTAGAAATGTATAAATAGACAGAATAGGTAGATGGGATGGAAATATAGAATAGATACGCAGAATAGATAGATAGAATAGAATAGATAGAATAGAACAGAATAAATAGAATAGAATAGATAGAATATAATAAATAGACAGAATAGATAGATATAATAGATAGACAGATTCGACAGAAATAATTGAATAAATAGAATAGAATAGATAGAATAGAATACATAGAAAAGAATAGATATTCAGAATTGATAGAGTAGAAAAGAATAGATAGATAAAATAGATAGAATAGATAAAATAGAATGGATAGAATAGAAGAGCTAGACAGAATAGATAGAATAGAATAGAGGGAATAGATAGATTAGATAGAATTGAATAGAGAAATAGAAGATAGATAGAATAACATAGATAGAATAGAATAGAATAGAATAGATAGATAGAAGGGAATAGAGAAAATAGAATAGATAGACAGAATAAAAAATAGTATAGATAGAATAATATTAATAGAACACGATAGATAGATAGAATAGAACAGATAGATTAGTTATAACAGAATAGATAGATAGAATAAAATAGAATAGAATAGAATAGGTAGAATAGAATAGATAGACGGATTAGATAAATAGATAGAAGAGATCAGATAGAAATGGATAGAGAAAAAGAACAGATAGATAGAATGAAATAGATAGAATAGATAGAATATAATATATAGATAGAATAGTAAGACTAGAATAGAGAAATAGAATAGATAGATAGAATAAAATAGAATAAAATAGATAGAATACAATAGATTAGATAGAATAGATATGTTTAATAGATAGACAGAATAGATAGATAGATAGATAGACAGATACATAGATAGATAGATAGATATGTTAGAATCTATATATTATAATAAATAGATAGATTAGATAGAATAGAATATACAGATAGAGTAGAATGGATAGAATAGTATAGATAGGATGTAATAGCATAAAGAGATAGAATAGATAGAATAGAGTAGATAGAATATTATAGTTAGAATATATAGATAGAACAGATTAGATAGGAGAGAATAAATAGAATAGATAAATAGGATAGATAGATAAAATAGTATAGATAAAATAGAATAGACTATGTAGAAGAGAATAGATAGATAGAATGAAATAGTGTAGAATAGATAGAATAGTATAGATAGACAGAATAGATAGATAGAATAGAATAGATAGAAAAGGATAGATTAGAGGAATAGAATAGATAGATAGAATAAAATAGATAAAATAGAATAGATAGAATAAAATAGATACCCAGAATAGAGAGATAGATAGAATAGATTAAATAGAATAGAATAAATATGGTAAAATAGATAGCTAGAATAGAGAAATATAATAGGTAGATCGAAAAAAATAGATAGAACAGAATATAATAGATAGATGGAATAGATAGAATTGATAAAATGGAATAGATAGAATAGAATAGATAAACAGAACAGAATAGATAGAATAGAACACAAAGATAAAATAGATAGATAGAATAGACAGATGGGATAGAGAGAATAGAATAGATAACATAGAATAGAGAAATATAATAGATAGATAGAATAAAATAGATAGATTAGATTAGATAGATGAAATAGAATAGAGAAATAGAGTACATAGATAGAATAAAATAGATAGAATAGATAGATAGAATAGGATAGATAGAATAGAATAGATAGAATAGAAAAGATTAATAGAATAGATAGAATAGAATAGAAATGATAGAATAGAATAGATAGAATAGAATTGATAGAAAAGAATAAATAGAATAGAATAGAAAGATTCGATAGAAAAGAATAGAATAATATAGATAGAATAGAATAGATAGAAATGAATAGACAGATAAAATAGAATAGATAGAACAGAATAGCTAGACAGAATAGAAAAGATAGACAATAGAATATATAGAATAGAATAGATGGACAGAATAGATATATAGAATAGAACAGAATAGAATGGATGGTATAGATATAATAGATAGAATATAATAGATAAACAGAATAGGTAGATAGAATAGAGTGGATAAAATAGACTAGATAGATGGAATAGATAGAATAGAAAAGATGGAATACAATAGAATAGATAGAATAGGTACACAGAATAGATAGATAGCATAGAATATAGGAATAGAATAGATAGAATAGGAGAGACAGTCCAGATAGATAGAATGGATAGACAGAATAGATAGATAGAATAGATATAATAGATAGACAGAATAGATAGATAGAATGGAATAGATAGATAGAATAGGTAGAGAGAATAGAATAGAATAGATAGAATAGAATAGATAAGAGAAAGGAATAGTTAGATTAGAATAAATAGAGAGAATATATAGATAGAATAGAATAGAATAGATAGAATAGAATATATAGATGGAATAGAATAGATAGATAGAATAGAATAGAATAGATAGAACAGAATAAATAGAATAGAATAGATTGAACACAATTGATAGAATAAAATAGATAGAATAGAATACATAGAACACATAGACAGAATAGATAGATAGAATAGATAGATGTAATAGATAGACATAATAGATAGTTTGAATAGAATAGATAGAATTGAACAGAGAGAATAGATAGATAGAATAGATAGACAGAATAGATAGATAGAAGAGAATAGATAGATGAAATAGATAGAATAGATAAAATAGATAGACAGAATGGATAGATAGAATAGAATAGAATAGAATAGAGTAGAATAGTATAGAATAGATGGAATAGAGAAATATAATAGATAGATAGAATAACATAGGTAGAATAGATTAGATAGATAAAATAGAGTAGAGAAATATAGTAGATAGATAGAATAAAATAGATAGGATAGATAGAATAGAATGGATAGAATAGAATAGATAGAATAGAATAGAGAAATAGAACAGATAGAATAGAATAGAAATGATGGGATAGAATAGATAGAATAGAATTGATAGATAGAATGGAATAAATAGAATAGAATAGAACAGATAGATTAGATAGAATAGAATAGTATAGATAGAATAGTATAGATAGAATTGAATAGACAGATAGAATAGAATAGGTAGAACAGAATACCTAGACAGAATAGAATAGAGACAATAGAATATGTAGATTAGAACAGATAGACAGAATAGATAGATAGAATAGGACAGATTAGAATAAATGGTATAGATATAATAGATAGGATATTTTAGATAGAATAGAATACATAAACAGAATAGGTAGATAGAATAGAATGGATAGAATAAGCTAGACAGATGGAAAAGTTAGAATAGAATAGAATAGATAGAATAGACAGAATAAATAGAATAGAATAGAGAAATAAAATAGATACAATTGGAAAGACAGTCCAGAGAGATAGAATGGATAGACAGAATAGATAGATAGAATGGAATAGATAGACAGAATGGATAGATAGAATAGAATAGATAGACAGTTTAGGCAGATAGAATAGAATAGATAGAGAGAAAGGAATAGTTAAATTAGAATAGATAGAGAGGATAGGTAGAATAGAATGGATAGAACTGAATAGAATAGATAGAATAGAATAGATAGAATACAATAGATATAATAGAAAATATAGAATAGAACAGATAGAAAGAGTAGATAGATAGAATAGATAGCCAGAATAGATAGATAGAATAGAATAGATGGAAGAGAACAGAAAGACAGAATAGATAGAATAGAATAGATAAATGAAATAGATGGAATAGATAAAATAGAATAGATAGACAAAGTAGATAGAATAGAACAGAATAGAGTAGAATACAATAGAATAGATGGAATAGAGAAATAGAATAGATAGATAGAATAACATAGATGGAATAGAATAGAATAGATAGAATGAAATACATAGAATAGAATATATAGATAGAATAGATCGACTGAATAGATAGATTGAATAGAATAAGTAGAAGAGAATAGATTAGAGAAATAGAATAGATAGATAGAATCAAATAGATAAAATAGAATACATAGAATAAAATAGATAGAGTAGAATAGATAGCAGAATAGATAGAATAAATAGATGGGATAGATAGAATAGAATATATATAACATAGGATAGAGAAATATAATTGATAGATATAATAAAACAGATAGAATAGATTAGATAGATAAAATAGAATAGAGAAATATAGTATATGGATAGAATAAAATAGATAGAATAGGATAGATAGAATAGGATAGAATAATATAGATAGAATAGAAAAGATTATTAGAATAGATAGAATAGAATAGAAATGATAGAATAGAATAGATAGAATAGAATTGATAGAAAAGGATAAATAGAATAGAATAGATAGATTCGATAGAATAGAATAGAATAGTATAGATAGAATAGAATAGATAAAATTGAATAGACAGATAGAATAGAATAGATAGAACAGAATAGCTAGACAGAATAGAATAGATAGAAAAAATATAATATATAGAATAGAATAAATAGACAGAATAGATATATATTGAATAGAACAGAATAGAATGGATGGTATAGATGTAATAGATAGAATATAATATATAAACAGAATAGGCAGACAGAATAGAGTGGATAGAATAGACTAGCTAGATGGAACTGGTAGAATAGAATAGATAGATTAGAATAGAATAGATAGAATAGGTACATTGAATAGATAGAATAGAATAGAGGAATAGAATAGATAGAATAGGATAGACAGTCCAGATAGATAGAATAGATAGATAGAATAGATAGACAGAATAGATAGATAGAATAGGCAGATAGAATAGAAGAGATAGAATAGAATGGATAGAATAGAACAGATAGAGAGAAAGGAATAGTTTGATTAGAATAAATAGAGAGAATATATAGATAGAATAGAATAGAATAGAATAGAACAGAATAGATAGATGGAATAGAGTAGATAGATAGAATAGAATAGAATAGATAGAATAGAATAAATAGAATAGAATAGATTGAACACAATAGATAGAATATAATAGATAGAATAGAATACATAGAACAGATAGACAGAATAGATAGATAGTATAGAAATATATAATAGCAAGACAGAATAGATACATTGAATAGAATGGATAGAATTGAACAGACAGACAGAATAGATAGATAGAATAGATAGACAGAATAAATAGATAGAAGAGAATAGATAGATGAAATAGATAGAATAGATAAAATAGATAGACAGAATAGATAGATAGTATAGAATTGAATAGAATAGAATAGTATAGAATAGATGGAACAGAGAAATATAATAGATAGAATAACATAGATAGAATAGATTAGATAGATAAAATAGAGTAGAGAAATAGTGTAGATAGATAGAATAAAATAGATAGGATAGATAGAATAGAATGGATAGAATAGAATAGATAGAATAGAATAGAGAATTAGAATAGATAGAATTGAATAGATATGATGGGATAGAATAGATAGAATAGAATTGATAGATAGAATGGAATAAATAGAATAGAATAGAATAGATAGAACATATAGATTAGATAGAATAGAATTGTATAGATAGAATAGAATAGATAAAATTGAATAGACAGATAGAATAGAATAGGTAGAACAGAATAGCTAGACAGAATAAAATAGATAGACAATAGAATATATAGAATAGAATAGATAGACAGAATAGATAGATAGAATAGAACAGAATAGAATAGATGGCATAGATATAATAGATGGAATATAATAGATAAACAGAATAGGTAGATAGAATAGAATGGACAGAATGGACTAGATAGATGGACTAGATACAATAGAATAGATAGAATAGGTAGACAGAATAGATAGATAGAATAGAATAGAGAAAGAGAATAGATAGAATAGGACCGCGTCCAGATAGATAGAATGGATAGACAGAATAGATAGATTGAGTAGATAGAATGGAAATGAGAGACAGAATAGTTAGATAGAATTGAATAGATAGACAGAATAGGCAGATAGAATAGAATAGATAGAATGGAATAGATAGAGAGAAAGGAATAGATAGGTTAGAATAGATAGAGAGAATAGATAGATATAGTAGAATAGATAGAATAGAATAAATGGATAGAATAGATAGATAGAATAGAATAGATAGAATAATATAAATAGAATAGAATAGATTGAACACAATAGATAGAATATAATAGATGGAATAGAATAAATACAATAGAACAGATAGACAGAATAGAAGATAGAATAGAATAGATATAATGGAAAAGACAGAATAGATAGAAAACATAGACAGAATAGATAGATAGAATAGATAGATGAAATAAATAGAATAGATAGACAGAATAGATATGTAGTATAGAATAGAGTAGAATAGAAGAGAATAGAGGGAATAGAGAAATAGAATAAATAGATAGAATAACATAGATGGAATAGATTAGTATAGATAGAATAAAATAGATAGATGTAATAGATTATAGAGGATAGAATAGATAGAGAGAATAGATAGATGGAACAGAATAGAGAAAAAGAATAGAGATATAGAAAAAAATTGGTAGAATAGATACAATAGAATAGATAGATAGAATAAACTAGATAGATAGAATAGAATAGGTAAAAAACAATAAATAGACAGAATAGCTAGTTGGAATGAATAGATGGAATAGATACACAGAATAGACAGATAGAATAGAAAAGATAGAATAGAACAGAATAAATAGAATAGATAGAATATAATAGAGAGAATATAAGAGATAGACAGAATAGATAGATATAATAGATAGACAGAATAGAGAGTTATAATAGAATAGATAGAATAGAATAGACAGAATAGAATACATAGAATAGAATAGATATTCAGAATTGATAAATAGAGTAGAATAGAATTGATAGATAAAATAGATAGAATAGATAAAATAGAATAGATAGAATAGAAGAGATAGACAGAATAGATAGATAGAATAGAATAGATAGAATAGAATAGACAGAATAGAATACATAGAATAGAATAGATATTCAGAATTGATAAATAGAGTAGAATAGAATAGGTAGAAAAAATAGATAGGATAGATAAAATAGAATGGATAGAATAGAAGAGATAGACAGAATAGATAGATAGAACAGAATTGATAGATAGAAATGAATAAATAGAATAGAATAGATAGATTCGATAGAATAGAATAGAATAATATAGATAGAATAGAATAGATAGAATTGAATAGACTGATAGAATAGAATAGATAGAACAGAATAGCTAGACAGAATAGATTAGATAGAAAATAGAATATATAGAATAGAATAGATAGACAGAATATATATATTGAATAGAACAGAAAAGAATGGATGGTATAGATATAATAGACAGAATATAGTAGATAAACAGAATAGGAAGACAGAATAGAGTGGATAGAATAGACTAGCAAGATGCAAAAGATAGAAGAGAATAGATAGATTACAATAGAATAGATAGAATAGGTACACAGAATAGATAGAATAGAATAGAGGAATAGAATAGATAGAATAGGATAGACAATCCAGATAGATAGAATGGATAGAATAGAATAGAATAGATAGACAGAATAGATAGATAGAATGGAATAGACAGATAGAATAGGCAGATAGAATAGAATAGATAGAATAGAGTGGATAGAATAGACTAGAAAGATGGAATAGATAGAATAGAATAGATACAGTGGACAGAATAATTAGAATAGAATAGAGAAATAGAATAGATACAATAGGATAGACAGTCGAGATAGATAGAAAGGATAGACAGAATAGATAGATAGAATGGAATAGATAGACAGAATTGATAGATAGAATAGAATAGATGCAGTTTAGTCAGATAGAATAGAATAGATAGAGAGAAAGAAATATTTAGATTAGAATAGATAGAGCGAATAGATAGGTAGAATAGAAAAGATAAAACAGAATAGAATAGATAGAATAGAATAGAATTGATAGAATACAATAGATATAATAGAAAATATAGAATAGAACAGATAGACAGAATAGATAGATAGAATAGATAGACAGAATAGATATATAGAATAGAATAGATGGAAGAGAACAGACAGACAGAATAGATAGATAGAATAGAATAGATAAATGAAATAGATAGAATAGATCAAATAGAATAGATAGACAATGTAGATAGATAGAATAGAACAGAATAGAGTAGAATAGAATAGAATAGAGTAGATGGAGTAGAGAAATAGAATAGATAGATAGAATAACATAGATGGAATAGAATAGAATAGATAGAATGGAATAGATAGAATAGAATATATAGATAGAATAGATAGACTGAATAGATAGATAGAATAGAATATATGGGCTAGAAGAGAATAAATAGAATAGATTATATAGAATAGAATAGATATATAGAATATATAGACAGACTAGATAAATGGAATATAATTGATAGAATAAAATAGATAGATAGAATAGATAGACAGAAGTGAATAACTAGAATAGACAGATGGAATAGATTGCCGGAATAGATAAATAGAATAGAATAGTTAGAATAGGATAAATAGTATAGATAGAACAGAATATATAAAAGAGAATAGATATATGGAATAGAATAGATAGAATAGAATAGATAGAATAGATAGATGGACAGAATAGATAGATAGAATAGAATAAGTAGAAGAGAATAGATTAGAGAAATAGAATAGATAGATAGAATAAAATAGATAAAATAGAATAGATAGAATAGAATAAATAGGCGGAATAGATAGATAGAATAGATTAGTTAGAATAGAATAAATAGAGTAAAATAGATATCTAGAATTGAGAAATACAATAGATAGATCGAAAAAATAGATAGAATAGATTAGAATAGATAGATGGAATGGATAGACTACATAGAATGGAATAGATAGAATAGAATAGATAAACAGAGTAGAATGGATAGAATAGAACACATAAATAGAATAGATAGATAGAATAGATAGATGGAATAGATTGATAGAATAGGGTAGAATAGGTAGAATAGATGGAATAGATAGAAAAGAATAGATAACATAGAAGAGGGAAATATAATAGATAGATAGAATCAAATAGATAGAATAGATTAGATAGATAAAACAGAATAGAGAAATAGAGTAGATAGAATAAAATAGATAGAAAAGATAGATAAAATAGGATAGATAGAATAGAATGGATAATATAAAATAGATAGAATAGAATAGAGAAATAGAATAGATCGAATAGAATAGAAATGATAGAATAGAATAGATAGAATAGAATTGATAGATACAACAGAATAAATAGAATAGATAGATTCGATAGAATAGAATAGTATAGATAGAATAGAATAGATAGAATTGAATAGACAGATAGAATAGAATAGATAGAACAGAAAAGCTAGACAGAACAAGATAGATAGACAATAGAATATATAGAATAGAATAGACAGAATAGATAGATAGAATAGAACAGAATAGAATAGATGGTATAGATATGATAGATAGAATTTAATTGATAAACAGAATAGGTAGATAAAATAGAATGGACAGAATAGACTAGATAGATGGAATAGATAGAATAGATTGGTATAGATAGAATAGGTAGACAGAATAGATAGATAGAATAGAATAGAGAAAGAGTATAGATAGAATAGGATACAGTCCAGATAGATAGAATGGATAGACAGAATAGATAGATAGAATAGAAATGAGAGACAGAACAGTTAGATAGAATGGAATAGATAGACAGAATAGGCAGATAGAATAGAATAGATAGAATAGAATGGGTAGAATAGAATAGACAGGGAGAAAGGAATAGATAGGTTAGAATAGATAGATAGAGTAGAATAGATATTATAGAATAGGTGGATAGAATAGATAGTATAGAATAGAATAGATAGAATAGTGTAAATAGAATAGAATAGATTGAACACAATAGATAGAATATAATAGATAGAATAGCATATATAGAATAGAACAGATAGACACAATAGAAGATAGAATAGAATAGATATAATGGAACAAACAGACAGAATAGTTAGAAAACATAGACAGAATAGATAGATAGAATAGAATAGATAGATGAAATAGATAGACTAGGTAAGAATAGAATAGATAGACAGAGTAGATAGGTAGAATAGAATAGAGTAGAATGGAATAGAATAAATGGAATAGAGAAATAGAATAGATAGATAGAATAACATAGATGGAATGGAATAGTATAGATAGAATAAAATAGATAGATATAATAGATTATACAGGATAGAATAGATAGAGAGAATAGATAGATAGAATAAAATAGAGAAATAGAATAGAGAGATAGAATAAAATTGGTAGAATAGATAGAATAGAATAGATAGAATAGAATAGATAGATAGAATTAACTAGATAGATAGAATAGAATAGGTAGAAAAGAATAAATAGACATAATATGTAGTTGGAATGGATAGATAGAATAGATACACAGAATAGATAGATAGAATAGAATAGATAGAATAGAACAGAATAAATAGAATAGAATAGATAGAACATAATAGATAGACAGAATAGATAGATACAATAGATAGACAGAATAGACTGATATAATAGAATACATAGAATAGAATAGACAGAATAAAATACATAGAAAAGAATAGATATTCAGAATTGATAGATAGTGTAGATTAGAATAGATAGATAAAATAGATAGAATAGATTAAAATAGAATGGATAGAATAGAAGAGATAGACAGAATAGATAGATAGAATAGAATAGATAGAATAAAATAGATGGAATAGATAGAATAGATAGAATTGAATTGAGAAATAGAAGATAGATAGAATAACATAGATAGAATAGAGTAGATAGAATAGAATATATAGATAGAAGAGAATAGAGAGAATAGAATAGAATAGATAGACAGAATAAAAGATAGTATAGATAGAATAACATAAGTAGAACACGATAGATAGATAGAATAGAATAGAATAGAATAGAATAGAATAGATAGAAAAGAACAGATAGATTAGATAGACAGAATAGATAGATAGGATAGAATAGAATAGAATAGATAGAATAGAAGAGACAGACGGATTAGATAGATAGAAATGAATAGTTAAATAGAATAGATAGATAGAATAAAATAGATAGATTATAATAGATAGATAGAATAGATAGACGAGAATAGACAAATTGAATAGATAGAATAGATTGAATACTATAGATTAGATAGAATAGAATATATATGTAGAATATATAGACAGAATATATAAATAAATAGATAGATAGATATGTTGGAATATATATATATATATATTAGAATAAATAGATAGAATAGATAGAATAGAATATATAGATAGAGTAGAATAGATAGAAAAATATAGATAAAATGTAATAGAATAAAGAGACAGAATAGATAGAATAGAGTAGATAGAAAATTATAGTTAGAATATATAGATGGAATAGAGTAGATAGAAGAGAATAGATAGTATAGATGGATAGAATAGATAGATAAAATATTATAGATAAAATAGAATATAATAGGTAGAAGAGAATAAAAAGATACAATAAAATAGATAGAGTTGAATAGATAGAATAGAATAGATAGAGAGAATAGATAGATAGAATAGAATAGGTATAATAGAATAGATAGATATAATAAAATAGGTAGAATTGAACAGATAGAATAGAATAGAGAGAATGGAATAGATAGATAGATTACAATAGGTAGATAAAATAGAATATATAGATAGAAGAGATTATATAGATAGAATAGAATAGATACATTAGAATAGGTAGATAGAATAGATAGATAGAATATAATAGGTAAAATATTGTAGATAGATAGAATATATTGGTAGAATAGAATAGATAGAATAGTTAGATAGAATATATACACAGACTAGATAGATAGAATATAATAAATAGGATAGAATAGATAGCCAGAAGAGATAGATTATATAAAATATATGGTATATAATTTATAGATAGAATAGATAGAAAGAATAGATAGATAGGTAGATAGATGGATAGATAGTTAGAGTAGAATAGATAGACTGGAATAGATAGAGAGAAGAGAATAGATAGAATAGAATATATAGACAGAATAGATCGACTGAATAGATAGATTGAATAGAATAGACAGACTAGAAGAGAATAAATAGAATAGAATACATAGATGGAATAGATAGATAGAATAGAATAGATAGAATAAAATAGATAGATAGAATAGATAGAAAGAAGTAAAAAACTAGAATAGATAGATAGAATAGATAGACAGAATAGATATATAGAACAGAATAGTTAGAATATTATAAATAGAAGAGATAGCTAGAATAGAGAGTGAACAGAATATATAGAATAGAATAGATATATGGAATAGAATAGGTAGAGTAGAATAGATGGAATGGAATTGATAGACAGAATAGTTAGATAGAATAGAATAGATAGAAGAGAATAGATTAGAGAAATAGAATAGATAGATAGAATAAAATAGATAAAATAGAATGGATAGAAAAAAATAGATAGAATAGAATAGAATTGCAGAATTGATAGATAGAATAGATTACATGGAATGGAATAAATTGAGTAAAATATATAGCTAGAATAGAGAAATATAATAGATAGATCGAAAAAAATTGATAGAAGAGAATAGAATAAATAGATGGAATAGATAGAATGGAATAGTTAGAATAGAATAGATAAACAGAATAGAATACATAGAATAGAACACATAGATAGAATAGATAGATAGAATAGATAGATGGGATAAATAGAATAGAATATAAAACATAGAATAGAGAAATATAATAGATAGAATAAAGTAGATAGAATAGATTAGATAGATAAAATAGTATAGAGAAATAGAGTAGATAGATAGAATAAAATAGATAGAAGAGATAGAATAGGATAGATAGAATAGAATGGATAGAATAGAATAGATAGATTAGAATAGAGAAATGGAATAGATAGAATAGAATAGAAATGATGGAATAGAATAGACAGAATAGAATTGATAGATAGAATAGAATAAATAGAATAGAATAGAATAGATAGATTCGATAGAATAGAATATTATAGATAGAATAGAATAGATAGAATTGAATAGACAGACAGAATAGTATAGATAGAACAGAATAAATAGATAGAATAGAATAGATAGACAATAGAACATATAGAATAGATTAGATAGTCAGAAGAGATATATAGAATAGAACAGAATAGAATGGATGGTATAGATATAATAGATAGAATATAATAGATAAACAGAATAGGTAGATAGAATAGAATGGATAGAATAAACTAGATAGATGGAATAAATAGAATAGAATAGATAGAATAGGTAGACAGAATAGATAGATAGAATTGAATAGAGAAATAAAATAGATAGAAGAGGATAGACGATCCAGATAGATAGAATGGATAGACAGAATTGATAGATAGAATAGATAGAAATAAATATGTAGACAGAATAGAGAGATAGAATGGAATAGATAGATAGGATAGGCAGATAGAATAGAATAGATAGAATAGAATGGACAGAATAGAATAGATAGAGAGAAAGGAATAGTTAGATTAGAATAAATAGAGAGAATATATAGATAGAATAAAATAGAATAGAATAGATAGAATAGAATAGATAGATGGAATAGAATAGATAGATAGAATAGAATAAATAGAATGGAATAGATTGAACACAATAGAAAGAATATAATAGATAGAATAGAATGCATAGAATAGAACAGTTATTCAGAATAGATAGATAGAATAGATAGATATAATAGATAGGCAGAATAGATAGATTGAATAGAATAGATAGAATTGAACAGACAGACAGAATAGACTGATAGAAGAGATAGAGAGAATAGATAGATAGAATAGAATAGAATAGAATAGAGTAGAATAGAATAGATGGAATGGAGAAATATACCAGATAGATAGAATAACATAGATAGAATAGATTAGATAGATAAAATAGAGAAGATAGATAGAATAAAATAGATAGGATAGATAGAATAGAATGGATAGAATAGAATAGATTGAATAGAATAGAGAAATAGAATAGATAGAATAGAATAGAAATGATGGGATAGAATGGATAGAATAGACTTGATAGATAGAATGGAATAAATAGAATAGAATAGAACAAATAGATTAGATAGAATAGAATAGTATAGATAGAATAGAATAGATAGAATTGAATAGACAGATAGAATTGAATAGATAGAACAGATTACCCAGACAGAATAGAATAGATAGACAATAGAATATATAGATTAGAACAGATAGACAGAATAGATAGATAGAATAGGACAGAATAGATTAAATGTTATAGATATAATAGATAGAATATAATAGATAGAATAGAATAGATAAACAGAATAGGTAGATAGAATGGAATGGATAGAATATACTAGACAGATGGAATAGATAGAATAGAATGGAATAGATTCATTAGAATAGACAGACAGAATTGATTGATAGAATAGAATAGAGATATAGAATAGATAGAATAGGATAGACATTCCAGATAGATAGAATGGATAGACAGAATAGATAGATAGAATTGAATAGTTAGAATAGAATAGATAGACAGAATAGAAAGATAGATTAGAATAGGTAGACAGCATAGGCAGATAGAATAGAATAGATGGAATGGAATGAATAGAATAGAATAGATAGAGAGAAAGGAATAGTAAGATTAGAATAGACAGAGAGAATAGATAGATAGAATAGAATAGATAGAATAGAATAGATAGAATAGAATACACAGATAGATACAATAGAATAGAGCATTGAATAGAATAGATAGAATAGAATACTTAGATAGATACAATAGAATAGATAGAATAGAATAGATAGAATAGAAAATTTAGAATAGAACAGATAGACAGAATAGACAGATAGAATAGATAGATAGAAGAGATAGATAGAGTAGAATAGATGGAATAGAACAGACAGACAGAATAAATAGATAGAATAAATAGCCAGAACAGATAGATTATAATAGATAGATAAAATAGATAGATTAGATGGAAAGAATAGGATAGATAGAATAGAATGTGTAGAATAGAATAGATAGAATAGAAAAGATTAATAGAATAGATAGAATAGAATAAAAATGATAGATTGCATAGAATAAATAGAATAGAACAGACAGATTCGATAGAATAGAATAGAATAGTATAGATAGAATAGAATAGATAGAATTGAATAGACAGATAGAATGGAATAGATAGAACAGAATAGCTAGACAAAATAGAATAGATAGAAAATAGAATATATAGAATAGAATAGATAGACAGAATAGATATATAGAATAGAACAGAATAGAATGGATGGTATAGATATAATAGATAGAATATAATAGATAAACAGAAAAGGTAGATAGAATAGAGTGGATAGAATAGACTAGATATAAGGAATAGATAGAATAGAATAGATAGAATGGAATAGAATAGATAGAATAGGTACACAGAATAGATAGATAGAATAGAATAGAGGAATAGAATAGATAGAATAGGATAGACAGTACAGATAGATAGAATGGATAGACAGAATAAATAGATAGAATAGATAGAATAGAATAGATAAACAGAATAGATAGATAGAATGGAATAGATAGATAGAATAGGCAGATAGAATAGAATAGATAGAATAGAATGGATAGAATAGAATAGATAGAGAGAAAGGAATAGTAAGATTAGAATAAATAGAGAGAATTTATAGATAGAATAGAGTAGAATAGAATGGATAGAATAGAATAGATAGACGGAATAGAATAGATAGATAGAATAGAATAGAATAGAATAGATAGAATAGAATAAATAGAACAGAATAGATTGAACACAATAGATAGAATATAATAGATAGAACAGAATACATAGAACAGATAGACAGAATAGATAGATAGAATAGATAGATATAATAGATAGACAGAATAGATAGATTGAATAGAATAGATAGAATTGAACAGACAGACAGAATAGATAGATAGAATAGATAGACAGAATAGATAGTTAGAATAGAAGATAGATGAAATAGATAGAATAGATAAAATAGATAGAGAGAATAGATAGATAGAATAGAATAGAATAGAAAAGAATAGAATAGAATTGAGTAGAATAGTATAGAAAAGATGGAATAGAGAAATATAAAAGATAGATAGGATAACATAGATAGAATAGATCAAATAGGTAAAATAGAGTAGAGAAATAGAGTAGATAGATAGAATAAAATAGATAGGATAGATAGAAGAGAATGGATAGAATAGAATAGATAGAATAGAATAGAGAAATAGAATAGATAGAATAGAATAGAAATGATGGGATAGAATAGATAGAATAGAGTAGATAGATAGAATGGAATAAATAGAATAGAATAGGATAGATAGAACAGATAGATTAGATAGAATAGAATAGTATAGATAGAATAATATAGATGGAATTGAATAGACAGATAGAATAGAATAGATAGAACAGAATACCTAGACAGAATAGAATAGATAGACAATAGAATATATAGATTAGAACAGATAGACAGAATAGATAGATAGAATAGGACAGAATAGAATAAATGGTATAGATATAATAGGTAGGAAATTTTAGATAGATTGGAATAGATAAACGGGATAGGTAGATAGAATAGAATGGATAGAATAGGCTAGACAGATGGAATAGATGGAATAGAATAGAATAGATAGAATAGACAGCATAAATAGAATAGAATAGAGAAACAGAATAGATACAATCGGATAGACAGTCCAGATAGATAGAATAGATAGAGAGAATAGATAGATAGAATGGAACAGATAGACAGAATGGATAGATAGAATAGAATAGATAGACAGTTTAGGCAGATAGAATAGAATAGATAGAATAGAATTGATAGAGAGAAAGGAGTAGTTAGATTAGAATAGATAGAGAGAATAGATAGGTAGAACAGAATAGATAGAACAGAATAGAATAGATAGAATAGAATAGATAGAATACAATAGATATAATAGAAAATATAGAATAGAACAGACAGACACAATGGATAGATAGAATAGAATAGATAGAATAGAACAGAATAAATAGAATGGAATATATAGAATAGAATAGATAGAATATAACAGATAGACAGAATAGATAGATATAATAGATAGCCAGAATAGATAGATATAATAGAATAAATAGAATAGACAGAATAGAATACATAGTATAGAATAGTTATTCAGAATTGCTAGATAGAGTAGAATAGATTAGATAGATAAAATAGAATGGATAGAATAGAAGAGATAGACAGAATAGAAAGATAGAATAGAATAGATAGAATAGAATAGATGGAATAGATAGAATAGATAGAAATGAATAGAGAAATAGAAGATAGATAGAATAAAATAGATAGAATTGAATAGATAGAATAGAATAGATAGATAGAAGAGAATAGAGAGAATAGAATAGATAGACAGAATAAAAGATAGTATAGATAGAATAACATAAATAGAACACGATAAATAGATAGAATAGAATAGATAGAAAAGAACAGATAGGTTAGATAGACAGAATAGATAGATAGGATAGAATAGAATAGAATAGAATAGGTAGAATAGAATAGATAGGCGGTTTAGGTAGATAGATAGATAGAAGAGAATAGATAGAAATGAATAGAGAAATAGAATAGATATATATAATAAAATAGATAGAATAGATAGAATATAATAAATAGATAGTATAGTAAGACTAGAATAGACAAATAGAATAGATAGATGGAATAAAATTGAATAAAATAGATAGAATACAATAGATTAGATAGATTAGAATAGATATGTAGAATAGATAGACAGAATAGATAGACAGATAGATAGATAGATAGACAGATAGATAGATAGATAGATAGATAGATATGTTAGAATATATATATTAGAATAAATAGAGTAGATAGAATAGAATATATAGATAGAGTAGAATAGATAGAATAGTATAGACAGAATGTAATAGAATAAAGAGATGGAATAGATAGAATAGAGTAGTTAGAATATTATAGTTAGAATATATAGATAGAATAGATTAGATAGAAGAGAATAAAGAGATAGATATATAGGATGGATAGATAAAATAATATAGATAAAATAGAATAGAATAGGTACAAGAGAGTAGATAGATAGAATAAAATAGATAGAGTAGAATAGATAGAATAGAATAGATAGACAGAATAGATAGATAGAATAGAATAGATAGAAGAGAATAGATTAGGGAAATAGAATAGACAGATAGAATAAAATAGATAAAATAGAATAGATAGAATAAAATAGATAGAATAGATTAGACAGCCAGAATAGACACATAGATAGAATAGATTACATAGAATAGAATAAATAGAGTAAAATAGATAGCTAAATTAGAGAAATAAAATAGATAGATCGAAAAAAATAGATAGAAGAGAATATAATAGATAGATGGAATAGATAGAATAGATAGAATGGAATAGATAGAATATTATAGATAAACAGAACAGAATAGATAGAATAGGACACAAAGATAGAATAGATAGATAGAATAGATAGATGGGATAGAGAGAATAGAATAGATAACATAGAATAGAGAAATATAATAGATAGATAGAATAAAATAGATAGATTAGATTAGATAGATGAAATAGAATGGAGAAATAGAGTAGATAGATAGAATAAAATAGATAGAATAGATAGAAAGAATAGGATAGATAGAATAGAGTGTGTAGAATAGAATAGATAGAATAGAATAAATAGAATAGATAGAATAGAATAGAAATGATAGAATAGAGTTGATAGAATAGAATTGATAGATAGAATAGAATAAATAGAAGAGAATAGATAGATTCGATAGAATAGAATAGAATAGTATAGATAGAATAGAATAGATAGAATTGAATAGATAGAGAGAACAGAATAGCTAGACAGAATAGAATAGATAGAAAATAGAATATATAGAATAGAATAGATAGACAGAATAGATATATAGAATAGAACATAATAGAATGGATGTTATAGATATAATAGATAGAATATAATAGATAAACAGAATAGGTAGATAGAATTGAGTGGATAGA
This sequence comes from Periplaneta americana, assembly GCF_040183065.1. Taxonomy (NCBI): domain Eukaryota; kingdom Metazoa; phylum Arthropoda; class Insecta; order Blattodea; family Blattidae; genus Periplaneta; species Periplaneta americana. The sequence goes on along the minus strand of NC_091132.1, from coordinate 179,131,828 downwards.
ATAGACTAGATATATGGAAAATATAGAATAGAATAGATAGAATGGAATAGAATAGATAGAATAGGTACATAGAATAGATAGATAGAATAGAATATAGGAATAGAATAGATAGAATAGGTACATAGAATAGATAGATAGAATAGAATATTGGAATAGAATAGATAGAATAGGATAGACAGTCCAGATAGATAGAAAGGATAGACAGAATAGATAGATAGAATAGATGGAATAGAATAGATAGACAGAATAGATAGATAGAATGGAATAGATAGATTGAATAGGCAGATAGAATAGAATAGATAGAATAGAATGGTTAGAATAGAATAGTTAGAGAGAAAGGGATAGTTAGATTAGAATAAATAGAGAGAATATATAGATAGAATAGAATAGAATAGATAGAATAGATAGATAGAATAGAATAGATAGATAGAATAGAATAGAATAGATAGAATAAAATAAATAGAATAGGATAGATTGAACACAATAGATAGAATATAATAGATAGAATAGAATACATAGAACAGATAGACAGAATAGATAAATAGAATAGATAGATATAATAGATAGACAGAATAGATAGATTGAATAGAATAGATAGAATTGAACAGAGAGACAGAATAGGTAGATAGAATAGACAGACAGAATAGATAGATAGAATAGAATAGATAGATGAAATAGATAGAATTGATAAAATAGATAGACAGAATAGATAGATAGAATAGAATAGAATAGAATTGAGTAGAATAGTATAGAATAGATGGAACAGAGAAATATAATAGATAGATAGGATAACATAGATAGAATAGATTAGATAGATAAAACAGAGTAGAGAAATAGAGTAGATAGATAGAATAAAATAGATAGGATAGATAGAATAGAATGGATAGTATAGAACAGATAGAATAGAATAGAGAAATAGGACAGATAGAATAGAATAGAAATGATGGGATAGAATAGATAGAATAGAATTGATAGATAGAATGGAATAAATAGAATAGAATAGAATAGATAGAACAGATAGATTAGATAGAATAGAATACTATAGATAGAATAGAATAGATAGAATTGAATAGACAGATAGAATAGAATAGATAGAACAGAATACCTAGACAGAATAAAATAGATAGACAATAGAATATATAGATTAGGACAGATAGATAGAATAGGACAGAATATAATAAATGGTATAGATATAATAGGTAGGATATTTGAGATAGAATAGAATAGATAAACGGGATAGGTAGATAGAATAGAATGGATAGTATAGACTAGACAGATGGAATAGATAGAATAGAATAGAATAGAATAGATAGAATATAATAGATAGAATAGACAGAATAAATAGAATAGAATAGAGAAATAGAATAGATACAATAGGATAGACAGTCCAGATAGATAGAATGGATAGACAGAATAGATAGATAGAATGGAATAGATAGACAGAATGGATAGATAGAATAGAATAGATAGACAGTTTAGGCAGATAGAATAGAATACATAGAATAGAATAGATACAGAGAAAGCAATAGTTAGATTAGAATAGATAGAAAGAATAGATAGCTAGAATATAATAGATAGAACAGAATAGAATAGGTAGAATGGAATAGAATAGATAGAATACAATAGATATAATAGAAAATATAGAATAGAACAGATAGACAGAATAGATAGATAGAATAGATAGACAGAATAGATAGATATAATAGAATAGATGGAAGAGAACAGACAGACAGAATAGATAGATAGAATAGAATAGATAAATGAAATAGATAGAATAGATAAAATTGAATACATAGACAAAGTAGATAGATAGAATAGAACAGAATAGAGTAAAATAGAATAGAATAGAATAGATGGAGTAGAGAAATAGAATAGATAGATAGAATAACATAGATGGAATAGAACAGAATAGATAGAATGGAATAGATAGAATAGAATATACAGATAGATTAGATCGACTGAATAGATAATTAGAATAGAATATATAAGCTAGAAGAGAATAAATAGAATAGATAGACTAGATAAATGGTATAGAATAGATAGAATAAAATAGATAGAATAGATAGATAGAAGTGAATAACTAGAATAGATAGTTGGAATAGATCGACGGAATAGATATATAGAATAGAATAGTTAGAACAGAATAAATAGAATAGATAGAATAGAATAGATAAAATAGATAGATGGACAGAATAGATAGATAGAATAAAATAGATAAAATAGAATAGATAGAATGAAAAAGATAGAATGGAATAGATAGGCAGAATAGATAGATAGAATAGATTAGTTAGAATAGATAAATAGAGAAAAATAGATACCTAGAATATAGAAATATAATAGATAGATCGAAAAAGTAGAATAGATTAGAATAGATAGATGGAATAGATAGACTACATAGAATGGAATAGAGAGAATAGATAAACAGAATAGAATAGATAGAATAGAACACATAAATAGAATAGATATATAGAATAGATAGATGGAATAGATTGATAGAATAGGGTAGAATAGATAGAATAGATGGAATAAATAGAATAGAATAGATAACATAGAAGAGAGAAATATAATAGATAGATAGAATCAAATAGATAGAATAGATTAGATAGATAAAATATAATAGAGTAATAGAGTAGATAGAATAAAATAGATAGAATAGATAGATGGAATAGGATAGATAGAATAGAATGGATAAAATAGAATACATAGAATAGAATAGAGAAATAGAATAGATAGAATAGAATAGAAATTATAGATTCGATAGAATAGATTAGTATAGATAGAATAGATTAGATAGAATTGAATATACAGATAGGATAGAATAGATAGAACAGAATAGCTAGACAGAATAGAATAGATAGAATAGAATAGATAGACAGAATAGATAGATAGAATAGAACAGAATAGAATAGATGGTATAGATATAATAGATAGGATATAATAGATAAACAGAATAGGTAGATAGTATAGAATGGACAGAATAGACTGGATAGATGGAATAGATAAAATAGAATGGAATAGATAGAATAGGTAGACAGAATAGATAGATAGAATAGAATAATCAAAGAGAATAGATAGAATAGGATACAGTCCAGATAGAATGGATAGACAGAATAGATAGATAGAATAGAAAGAATAGAAATGAGAGACAGAATAGTTAGATAAAATGGAGTAGATAGACAGAATAGGCAAATAGAATAGAATACATAGAATAGAATGGATAGAATAGAATAGATAGAGAGAAAGGAATAGATAGATAGAATAGAATAGAATAGATAGAATAATATAAATAGAATAGAATAGATTGAACATATTAGATAGAATATAATAGATAGAATAGATAGATAGAATAAACTAGATAGATAGAATAGAATAGGTAGAAAAGAATATATAGACAGAATATGTAGTTGGAATGGATAGATAGAACAGATACATTGAATAGATAGATAGAATAGAACAGATAGACAGAATAGAAGATAGAATAGAATAGATATAATGGAACAAACAGACAGAATAGATAGATAGAAGACATAGACAAATTAGATAGATAGAATAAAATAGATAGATGAAATAGATAGAATAGATAAAATAGAATAGATAGACAGAATAGATAGGTATAATAGAATAGAGTAGAATAGAATAGAATAGAATAGATGGAATAGAGAAATAGAATAGTATAGATAGAATAAAATAGATAGATATAATAGATTATACAGGAGAGAATAGATAGAGAGAATAGATAGATAGAATAGAATAGAGAAATAGAATAGAGAGATAGAATAAAATTGGTAGAATGGATAGAATAGAATAGATAGATAGAATAAACCAGATAGATAGAATAGAATAGATAGAACAGAATATATAGAATAGAATAGATATCTGGAATAGAATAGAGTAGAATAGATAGAATGGAATAGATAGACAAAATAGATAGACAGAATAGAATAGATGGAAGAGAACAGACAGACAGAATAGATAGATAGAATAGAAAAGATAAATGAAATAGATAGAATAGACCAAATAGAATAGATGGACAAAGTAGATAGATATAATAAAACAGAATTGAGTAGAATACAATAGAATAGATGGAATACGGAAATAGAATAGATCGATAGATAGAATAACATAGATGGAATAGAATAGAATAGATAGAATAAACTAGATAGATAGAATAGAATAGGTAGAAAAGAATAAATAGACAGAATCTGTAGTTGGAATGGATAGATAGAACAGATACACAGAATAGATAGATAGAATAGAACAGATAGACAGAATAGAAGATAGAATAGAATAGATATAATGGAACAAACAGACAGAATAGATAGATAGAAGACATAGACAAATTAGATAGATAGAATAAAATAGATAGATGAAATAGATATAATAGATAAAATAGAAGAAAGAGACAGAATAGATAGGTATAATAGAATAGAGTAGAATAGAATAGAATAGATGGAATAGAGAAATAGAATAGTATAGATAGAATAAAATAGATAGATATAATAGATTATACAGGAGAGAATAGATAGAGAAAATAGATAGATAGAATAGAATAGAGAAATAGAATAGAGAGATAGAATAAAATTGGTAGAATGGATAGAATAGAATAGATAGATAGAATAAACCAGATAGATAGAATAGAATAGATAGAACAGAATATATAGAATAGAATAGATATATGGAATAGAATAGAGTAGAATAGATAGAATGGAATAGATAGACACAATAGATAGATAGAATAGAATAGATGGAAGAGAACAGACAGACAGAATAGATAGATAGAATAGAAGAGATAATTGAAATAGATAGAATAGATCAAATAGAATAGATGGACAAAGTAGATAGATATAATAGAACAGAATAGAGTAGAATAGAATAGAATAGATGGAATACGGAAATAGAATAGATAGATAGAATAACATAGATGGAATAGAATAGAATAGATAGAATGGAATAGATAGAATAGAATATATAGATAGAATAGATCGACTGAATAGATAAATAGAATAGAATAGTTAGGCCATAAGAGAATAAATAGAAAAGATTCGATAGAATAGAATTGATATATAGAATAGATAGACAGACTAGATAAATAGATAGAATAGAATGGAATAGATAGAATAGAATAGAAAGAATAGGTAGACAGAATAGAAAGATAGAATAGAATAGAGAAAGAGTATAGATAGAATAGGATATAGTCCAGATAGATATAATGGATAGACAGAATAGATAGATAGAATAGATAGAATAGAAAAGAGAGACAGAACAGTTAGATAGAATGGAATAGATAGACAGAATAGGCAGATGGAATATAATAGATAGAATAGAATAGAATAGATAGGGAAAGGAATAGATAGGTTAGAATAGATAGATAGAGTAGAATAGACAGTATAGAATAGATAGATAGAATAGATAGATATAATAGAATAGATATAATAGTATGAATAGAATAGAAGATAGAATAGAATAAATATTATGGAACAGACAGAATAGATAGAAAACGTAGAGAGAATAGATAGATAGAATAGAATAGATAGATGAAATAGATAGACTAGAGAAAATAGAATACATAGACAGAATAGATATGTAGAATAGAAGAGTAGAATAGAATAGAATAGATGGAATAGAGGAATAGAATAGATAGAATAACATAGATGGAATAGAATAGTATAGATACAATAAAATAGATAGATATAATAGATTATACAGCATAGAATAGATAGAGGGATTAGATAGATAGAATAAAATAGAGAAATAGAATAGAGAGATAGAATAAAATTGGTAGAAGAGATAGAATAGAATAGATACATAGAATAAACTAGATAGATAGGATAGAATAGGTAGAAAAGAATAAATAGACAGAATATGTAGTTGGAATGGATAGATAGAATAGATACACAGAATAGATAGATTGAATAGAATAGATAGAATAGAACAGAATAAATAGAATTGAATAGATAGAATATAATAGACAGAATATAATAGATAGACAGAATAGATAGATATAATAGATAGACAGAATAGACAGATATAATAGAATAGATAGAATAGAATAGACAGAATAGAATACATAGAAAAGAATAGATATTCAGAATTGATAGATAGAGTAGATTAGAATAGATAGATAAAATATATAGAATAGATAAAATAGAATGGATAGAATAGAAGAGATATACAGAATAGATAGAGTAGAATAGATAGAATAGAATAGATGGAATAGATAGAATAGATTGAATTGAATAGAGAAATAGAAGATAGCTAGAATAACACAGATATAATAGAATAGAATAGAATATATTGATAGAAGAGAATAGAGAGAATAGAATAGATAGACAGAATAAAAGATAGTATAGATAGAATAACATAAATAGAACACGATAGATAGATAGAATAGAATAGATAGAATAGAACAGATAGATTAGATAGACAGAATAGATAGATAGGATAGAATAGAATAGAATAGGTAGAATAGAATAGATAGACGGATTACATAGATAGATAGAATAGAATAGATAGAAATGAATGGAGAAATAGAATAGATAGATAGAATAAAATAGATAGAATAAATAGAATATAATAGATAGATAGAACAGATAGACTAGAATAGAGAAAAAGAATAGATAGATAGAATAAATTACAATAAAATATATAAAATAGAATAGATAGAATACAATAGATTAGATAGAATAGAATATATAGACAGAATAGATAGCTAGATAGATAGATAGATAGATAGATAGATAGATAGATAGACAGATAGATTTAGATAGATAAATAGATAGATAGATAGATAGATAGATAGATAGATAGATAGATAGATAGATAGATAGATAGATAGATAGACAGATAGATAGATAGATAGATAGATATGTTGGAATATATATATATGTACATATATATTAGAATAAATAGATAGAATAGATAGAATAGAATATACAGATAGAGTAGAATACATAGAATAATATAGATAAAATGTAATAGAATAAAGAGATAGAATTGATAGAATAGAGTAGATAGAAAATTATAGTTAGAATATATAGATGGAATAGATTAGATAGAAGAGAATAGATAGAATAGATGGATAGAATAGATAGATAAAATAGTATAGATATAATAGAATAGAATAAGTAGAAGAGAATAGAAAGATATTATAAAATAGATAGTGTAGAATAGATAGAATAGAATAGATAGACAGAATAGATAGATAGAATAGAATAGATAGCTATAATAAAATAGGTAGAATTGAATAGATTGAATAGAATAGAGAGAATGGAATAGATAGATAGATTACAATAGGTAGATAGAATAGAATATATAGATAGAAGAGATTATATAGATAGAATAGAATAGATACATTAGAATAAATAGATAGAATAGATAGATAGAATATAATAGATAAAATATTGTAGATAGATAGAATATATTGGTAGAATAGAATAGATAGAATAGATAGATAGAATATTTACACAGACTAGATAGATAGAATATAATAAATAGGATAGAATAGATAGCCAGAAAAGATAGATTATATAAAATAAATGGTATATAATTTATAGATAGAATAGATAGACAGAATAGATAGATAGGTAGATAGATGGATAGATAGATAGAGAGAATAGAATAGATAGACTGGAATAGATAGAGAGAAGAGAATAGATAGAATAGAATATAAAGATAGAATAGATCGACAGAATAGATAGATGGAATAGAATAGACAGTCTAGAAGAGAAAAAATAGAATAGAATACATAGATGGAATAGATAGATAGAATAGAATAGATAAAATAAAATAGATAGAATAGATAGATAGAAGTAAAAAACCAGAATAGATAGATAGAATAGATAGACAGAATATATATATAGAATAGAATAGTTAGAATATTATAAACAGAAGAGATAGCTAGAATAGAGAGAGAACAGAATATATAGAATAGAATAGATATATGGAATAGAATAGATAGAGTAGAATAGATAGAATGGAATAGATAGATAGAATAGTTAGATAGAATAGAATAGATAGAAGAGAATAGATTAGAGAAATAGAATAGATAGATAGAATAAACCAGATAGATAGAATAGAATAGATAGAACAGAATATATAGAATAGAATAGATATATGGAATAGAATAGAGTAGAATAGATAGAATGGAATAGATAGACAGAATAGATAGATAGAATAGAATAGATGGAAGAGAACAGACAGACAGAATAGATAGATAGAATAGAAGAGATAATTGAAATAGATAGAATAGATCAAATAGAATAGATGGACAAAGTAGATAGATATAATAGAACAGAATAGAGTAGAATAGAATAGAATAGATGGAATACGGAAATAGAATAGATATATAGAATAACATAGATGGAATAGAATAGAATAGATAGAATGGAATAGATAGAATAGAATATATAGATAGAATAGATCGACTGAATAGATAAATAGAATAGAATAGATAGGCCATAAGAGAATAAATAGAAAAGATTCGATAGAATAGAATTGATATATAGAATAGATAGACAGACTAGATAAATAGATAGAATAGAATGGAATAGATAGAATAGAATAGAAAGAATAGGTAGACAGAATAGAAAGATAGAATAGAATAGAGAAAGAGTATAGATAGAATAGGATATAGTCCAGATAGATATAATGGATAGACAGAATAGATAGATAGAATAGAAATGAGAGACAGAACAGTTAGATAGAATGGAATAGATAGACAGAATAGGCAGATGGAATATAATAGATAGAATAGAATAGAATAGATAGAGAAAGGAATAGATAGGTTAGAATAGATAGATAGAGTAGAATAGACAGTATAGAATAGATAGATAGAATAGATAAAAATAATAGAATAGATATAATAGTATAAATAGAATAGAAGATAGAATAGAATAAATATTATGGAACAGACAGAATAGATAGAAAACGTAGAGAGAATAGATAGATAGAATAGAATAGATAGATGAAATAGATAGACTAGAGAAAATAGAATACATAGACAGAATAGATAGGTAGAATAGAAGAGTAGAATAGAATAGAATAGATGGAATAGAGGAATAGAATAGATAGAATAACATAGATGGAATAGAATAGTATAGATACAATAAAATAGATAGATATAATAGATTATACAGCATAGAATAGATAGAGGGATTAGATAGATAGAATAAAATAGAGAAATAGAATAGAGAGATAGAATAAAATTGGTAGAAGAGATAGAATAGAATAGATACATAGAATAAACTAGATAGATAGGATAGAATAGGTAGAAAAGAATAAATAGACAGAATATGTAGTTGGAATGGATAGATAGAATAGATACACAGAATAGATAGATTGAATAGAATAGATAGAATAGAACAGAATAAATAGAATTGAATAGATAGAATATAATAGATAGAATATAATAGATAGACAGAATAGATAGATATAATAGATAGACAGAATAGACAGATATAATAGAATAGATAGAATAGAATAGACAGAATAGAATACATAGAAAAGAATAGATATTCAGAATTGATAGATAGAGTAGATTAGAATAGATAGATAAAATATATAGAATAGATAAAATAGAATGGATAGAATAGAAGAGATATACAGAATAGATAGAGTAGAATAGATAGAATAGAATAGATGGAATAGATAGAATAGATTGAATTGAATAGAGAAATAGAAGATAGCTAGAATAACACAGATATAATAGAATAGAATAGAATATATTGATAGAAGAGAATAGAGAGAATAGAATAGATAGACAGAATAAAAGATAGTATAGATAGAATAACATAAATAGAACACGATAGATAGATAGAATAGAATAGATAGAATAGAACAGATAGATTAGATAGACAGAATAGATAGATAGGATAGAATAGAATAGAATAGGTAGAATAGAATAGATAGACGGATTACATAGATAGATAGAATAGAATAGATAGAAATGAATGGAGAAATAGAATAGATAGATAGAATAAAATAGATAGAACAAATAGAATATAATAGATAGATAGAACAGATAGACTAGAATAGAGAAAAAGAATAGATAGATAGAATAAATTACAATAAAATATATAAAATAGAATAGATAGAATACAATAGATTAGATAGAATAGAATATATAGACAGAATAGATAGCTAGATAGATAGATAGATAGATAGATAGATAGATAGATAGATAGACAGATAGATTTAGATAGATAGATAGATAGATAGATAGATAGATAGATAGATAGATAGATAGATAGATAGATAGATAGATAGATAGATAGATAGATAGATAGATAGATAGATAGATAGATAGATAGATATGTTGGAATATATATATATGTACATATATATTAGAATAAATAGATAGAATAGATAGAATAGAATATACAGATAGAGTAGAATACATAGAATAATATAGATAAAATGTAATAGAATAAAGAGATAGAATTGATAGAATAGAGTAGATAGAAAATTATAGTTAGAATATATAGATGGAATAGATTAGATAGAAGAGAATAGATAGAATAGATGGATAGAATAGATAGATAAAATAGTATAGATATAATAGAATAGAATAGGTAGAAGAGAATAGAAAGATATTATAAAATAGATAGTGTAGAATAGATAGAATAGAATAGATAGACAGAATAGATAGATAGAATAGAATAGATAGCTATAATAAAATAGGTAGAATTGAATAGATTGAATAGAATAGAGAGAATGGAATAGATAGATAGATTACAATAGGTAGATAGAATAGAATATATAGATAGAAGAGATTATATAGATAGAATAGAATAGATACATTAGAATAAATAGATAGAATAGATAGATAGAATATAATAGATAAAATATTGTAGATAGATAGAATATATTGGTAGAATAGAATAGATAGAATAGATAGATAGAATATTTACACAGACTAGATAGATAGAATATAATAAATAGGATAGAATAGATAGCCAGAAAAGATAGATTATATAAAATAAATGGTATATAATTTATAGATAGAATAGATAGACAGAATAGATAGATAGGTAGATAGATGGATAGATAGATAGAGAGAATAGAATAGATAGACTGGAATAGATAGAGAGAAGAGAATAGATAGAATAGAATATAAAGATAGAATAGATCGACAGAATAGATAGATGGAATAGAATAGACAGTCTAGAAGAGAAAAAATAGAATAGAATACATAGATGGAATAGATAGATAGAATAGAATAGATAAAATAAAATAGATAGAATAGATAGATAGAAGTAAAAAACCAGAATAGATAGATAGAATAGATAGACAGAATATATATATAGAATAGAATAGTTAGAATATTATAAACAGAAGAGATAGCTAGAATAGAGAGAGAACAGAATATATAGAATAGAATAGATATATGGAATAGAATAGATAGAGTAGAATAGATAGAATGGAATAGATAGATAGAATAGTTAGATAGAATAGAATAGATAGAAGAGAATAGATTAGAGAAATAGAATAGATAGATAGAATAAACCAGATAGATAGAATAGAATAGATAGAACAGAATATATAGAATAGAATAGATATATGGAATAGAATAGAGTAGAATAGATAGAATGGAATAGATAGACAGAATAGATAGATAGAATAGAATAGATGGAAGAGAACAGACAGACAGAATAGATAGATAGAATAGAAGAGATAATTGAAATAGATAGAATAGATCAAATAGAATAGATGGACAAAGTAGATAGATATAATAGAACAGAATAGAGTAGAATAGAATAGAATAGATGGAATACGGAAATAGAATAGATAGATAGAATAACATAGATGGATTAGAATAGAATAGATAGAATGGAATAGATAGAATAGAATATATAGATAGAATAGATCGACTGAATAGATAAATAGAATAGAATAGATAGGCCATAAGAGAATAAATAGAAAAGATTCGATAGAATAGAATTGATATATAGAATAGATAGACAGACTAGATAAATAGATAGAATAGAATGGAATAGATAGAATAGAATAGAAAGAATAGGTAGACAGAATAGAAAGATAGAATAGAATAGAGAAAGAGTATAGATAGAATAGGATATAGTCCAGATAGATATAATGGATAGACAGAATAGATAGATAGAATAGAAATGAGACACAGAACAGTTAGATAGAATGGAATAGATAGACAGAATAGGCAGATGGAATATAATAGATAGAATAGAATAGAATAGATAGAGAAAGGAATAGATAGGTTAGAATAGATAGATAGAGTAGAATAGACAGTATAGAATAGATAGATAGAATAGATAAAAATAATAGAATAGATATAATAGTATAAATAGAATAGAAGATAGAATAGAATAAATATTATGGAACAGACAGAATAGATAGAAAACGTAGAGAGAATAGATAGATAGAATAGAATAGATAGATGAAATAGATAGACTAGAGAAAATAGAATACATAGACAGAATAGATAGGTAGAATAGAAGAGTAGAATAGAATAGAATAGATGGAATAGAGGAATAGAATAGATAGAATAACATAGATGGAATAGAATAGTATAGATACAATAAAATAGATAGATATAATAGATTATACAGCATAGAATAGATAGAGGGATTAGATAGATAGAATAAAATAGAGAAATAGAATAGAGAGATAGAATAAAATTGGTAGAAGAGATAGAATAGAATAGATACATAGAATAAACTAGATAGATAGGATAGAATAGGTAGAAAAGAATAAATAGACAGAATATGTAGTTGGAATGGATAGATAGAATAGATACACAGAATAGATAGATTGAATAGAATAGATAGAATAGAACAGAATAAATAGAATTGAATAGATAGAATATAATAGATAGAATATAATAGATAGACAGAATAGATAGATATAATAGATAGACAGAATAGACAGATATAATAGAATAGATAGAATAGAATAGACAGAATAGAATACATAGAAAAGAATAGATATTCAGAATTGATAGATAGAGTAGATTAGAATAGATAGATAAAATATATAGAATAGATAAAATAGAATGGATAGAATAGAAGAGATATACAGAATAGATAGAGTAGAATAGATAGAATAGAATAGATGGAATAGATAGAATAGATTGAATTGAATAGAGAAATAGAAGATAGCTAGAATAACACAGATATAATAGAATAGAATAGAATATATTGATAGAAGAGAATAGAGAGAATAGAATAGATAGACAGAATAAAAGATAGTATAGATAGAATAACATAAATAGAACACGATAGATAGATAGAATAGAATAGATAGAATAGAACAGATAGATTAGATAGACAGAATAGATAGATAGGATAGAATAGAATAGAATAGGTAGAATAGAATAGATAGACGGATTACATAGATAGATAGAATAGAATAGATAGAAATGAATGGAGAAATAGAATAGATAGATAGAATAAAATAGATAGAATAAATAGAATATAATAGATAGATAGAACAGATAGACTAGAATAGAGAAAAAGAATAGATAGATAGAATAAATTACAATAAAATATATAAAATAGAATAGATAGAATACAATAGATTAGATAGAATAGAATATATTGACAGAATAGATAGATAGATAGATAGATAGATAGATAGATAGATAGATAGATAGACAGATAGATTTAGATAGATAGATAGATAGATAGATAGATAGATAGATAGATAGATAGATAGATAGATAGATAGATAGATAGACACATAGATAGATAGATAGATAGATATGTTGGAATATATATATATATGTACATATATATTAGAATAAATAGATAGAATAGATAGAATAGAATATACAGATAGAGTAGAATACATAGAATAATATAGATAAAATGTAATAGAATAAAGAGATAGAATTGATAGAATAGAGTAGATAGAAAATTATAGTTAGAATATATAGATGGAATAGATTAGATAGAAGAGAATAGATAGAATAGATGGGTAGAATAGATAGATAAAATAGTATAGATATAATAGAATAGAATAGGTAGAAGAGAATAGAAAGATATTATAAAATAGATAGTGTAGAATAGATAGAATAGAATAGATAGACAGAATAGATAGATAGAATAGAATAGATAGCTATAATAAAATAGGTAGAATTGAATAGATTGAATAGAATAGAGAGAATGGAATAGATAGATAGATTACAATAGATAGATAGAATAGAATATATAGATAGAAGAGATTATATAGATAGAATAGAATAGATACATTAGAATAAATAGATAGAATAGATAGATAGAATATAATAGATAAAATATTGTAGATAGATAGAATATATTGGTAGAATAGAATAGATAGAATAGATAGATAGAAAATTTACACAGACTAGATAGATAGAATATAATAAATAGGATAGAATAGATAGCCAGAAAAGATAGATTATATAAAATAAATGGTATATAATTTATAGATAGAATAGATAGAAAGAATAGATAGATAGGTAGATAGATGGATAGATAGTTAGAGTAGAATAGATAGACTGGAATAGATAGAGAGAAGAGAATAGATAGAATAGAATATATAGATAGAATAGATCGACTGAATAGATAGATTGAATAGAATACACAGACTAGAAGAGAATAAATAGAATAGAATACATAGATGGAATAGATAGATAGAATAGAATAGATAGAATAAAATAGATAGATAGAATAGATAGAAAGAAGTAAAAAACTAGAATAGATAGATAGAATAGATAGACAGAATAGATATATAGAACAGAATAGTTAGAATATTATAAATAGAAGAGATAGCTAGAATAGAGAGTGAACAGAATGTATACAATAGAATAGATATATGGAATAGAATAGGTAGAATAGAATAGATGGAATGGAATTGATAGACAGAATAGTTAGATAGAATAGAATAGATAGAAGAGAATAGATTAGAGAAATAGAATAGATAGATAGAATAAAATAGATAAAATAGAATGGATAGAAAAAAATAGATAGAATAGAATAGAATTACAGAATTGATAGATAGAATAGATTACATGGAATGGAATAAATTGAGTAAAATATATAGCTAGAATAGAGAAATATAATAGATAGATCGAAAAAAATTGATAGAAGAGAATAGAATAAATAGATGGAATAGATAGAATGGAATAGTTAGAATAGAATAGATAAACAGAATAGAATACATAGAATAGAACACATAGATAGAATAGATAGATAGAATAGATAGATGGGATAAATAGAATAGAATATAAAACATAGAATAGAGAAATATAATAGATAGAATAAAGTAGATAGAATAGATTAGATAGATAAAATAGAATAGAGAAATAGAGTAGATAGATAGAATAAAATAGATAGAAGAGATAGAATAGGATAGATAGAATAGAATGGATAGAATAGAATAGATTAGAATAGAGAAATGGAATAGATAGAATAGAATAGAAATGATGGAATAGAATAGACAGAATAGAATTGATAGATAGAATAGAATAAATAGAGTAGAATAGAATAGATAGACTCGATAGAATAGAATAGTATAGATAGAATAGAATAGATAGATTTGAATAGACAGACAGAATAGTATAGATAGAACAGAACAGCTAGATAGTATAGAATAGATAGACAATAGAAGATATAGAATAGATTAGATAGTCAGAAGAGATATATAGAATAGAACAGAATAGAATGGATGGTATAATTATAATAGATAGAATATAATAGATAAACAGAATAGGTAGATAGAATAGAATGGATAGAATAAACTAGATAGATGGAATAAATAGAATAGAATAGATAGAATAGGTAGACAGAATAGATAGATAGAATTGAATAAAGAAATAAAATAGGTAGAAGAGGATAGACGATCCAGATAGATAGAATGGATAGACAGAATAGATAGATAGAATAGATAGAAATAAATATGTAGACAGAATAGATAGATAGAATGGAATAGATAGATAGAATAGGCAGATAGAATAGAATAGATAGAATGGAATGGATAGAATAGAATAGATAGAGAGAAAGGAATAGTTAGATTAGAATAAATAGAGAGAATATATAGATAGAATAAAATAGAATAGAATAGATAGAATAGAATAGATAGATGGAATAGAATAGATAGATAGAATAGAATAAATAGAATGGAATAGATTGAACACAATAGAAAGAATATAATAGATAGAATAGAATGCATAGAATAGAACAGTTATTCAGAATAGATAGATAGAATAGATATAATAGATAGGCAGAATAGATAGATTGAATAGAATAGATAGAATTGAACAGACAGACAGAATAGGCAGATAGAAGAGATAGAGAGAATAGATAGATAGAATAGAATAGAATAGAGTAGAATAGAATAGATGGAATAGAGAAATATACCAGATAGATAGAATAACATAGATAGAATAGATTAGATAGATAAAATAGAGAAGATAAATAGAATAAAATAGATAGGATAGATAGAATAGAATGGATAGAATAAAATAGATTGAATAGAATAGAGAAATAGAATAGATAGAATAGAATAGAAATGATGGGATAGAATAGATAGAATAGAATTGATAGATAGATTGGAATAAATAGAATAGAATAGAACAGATAGATTAGATAGAATAGAATAGTATAGATAGAATAGAATAGATAGAATTGAATAGACAGATAGAATTGAATAGATAGAACAGAATACCTAGACAGAATAGAATAGATAGACAATAGAATATATAGATTAGAACAGATAGACAGAATAGGTAGATAGAATAGGACAGAATAGACTAAATGTTATAGATATAATAGATAGAATATAATAGATAGAATAGAATAGATAAACAGAATAGGTAGATAGAATGGAATGGATAGAATATACTAGACAGATGGAATAGATAGAATAGAATGGAATAGGTTCCTTAGAATAGACAGACAGAATTTATTGATAGAATAGAATAGAGATATAGAATAGATAGAATAGTATAGACATTCCAGATAGATAGAATGGATAGACAGAATAGATAGATAGAATTGAATAGTTAGAATAGAATAGATAGACAGAATAGAAAGATAGATTAGAATAGGTAGACAGCATAGGCAGATAGAATAGAATAGATGGAATGGAATGAATAGAATAGAATAGATAGAGAGAAAGGAATAGTAAGATTAGAATAGACAGAGAGAATAGATAGATAGAATAGAATAGATAGAATAGAATACTTAGACAGATACAATAGAATAGATAGAATAGAAAATTTAGAATAGAACAGATAGACAGAATAGACAGATAGAATAGATAGACAGAAGAGATAGATTAGAATAGATGGAATAGAACAGACAGACAGAATAAATAGATAGAATAGATAGCCAGAACAGATAGATTATAATAGATAGATAAAATAGATAGAATAGATAAAATAGAATAGATAGACAAAATGGATAGTTAGAATAGAATAGAGTAGAATAGAATAGATGGAATAGAGAAATAGAATAGATAGATAGAATAACATAGATGAAAGAGAATAGAATAGATAGTATGGAATAGATAGAATAGAATATATAGTTAGAATAGCTCGACTGAGTAGATAGATAGAATAGAATAAATAGGCTAGAAGAGAATAAATACAATAGAATAGATAGAATAGGTAGATGGAATAGATAGACAGAATAGATAAATAGGATAGAATAGAAAGAATAAAATATATAGACAGATTAGATAGATAGAAGTGAATAACTAGAATAGATAGATAGAATAGATAGACAGAATAGATATATAGAATAGAATAATTAGAATAGAATAAATAGAATAGATAGCTAAAATGGAGAGAGAATAGATAGATAGAATAAAATAGATAGAACAGAATATATAGAATATAATAGATATATGGAATAGAATGGATTAGAGAAATATAATGGATAGATGGAATAAAATAGATAAAATAGAATAGATAGAATAAAATAGATAGAATAGGATAGATAGGCGGAATAGATAGATAGAGTAGATTAGATAGAATAGAATAAATAGAGTAAAATATATATCTAGAATAGAGAAATATAATAGATAGAATAGAATAGATAGAATAGAATTGATATATAGAATAGAATAAATAAAATAGAATAGAATAGATAGATTCGATAGAATAGAATTGTATAATTAGAATAGAATAGATAGAATTGAATAGACAGATAGAATAGAATGGATAGAACAGAATAGCTATACAGAATAGAATAGATAGACAATAGGATATATAGAATAGAATAGATAGACAGAAGAGATAGAATAGAACAGAATAGAATAGATGTTATATATATAATGGATAGAATATAATAGATAAACGGAATAGGTAGATAGAATAGAATGAATAGAATAGACTAGATAGATAGAATAGATAGAAAAGAAAGTAATAGATAGCATAGAATAGATATTTAGAATAGAATAGAGAAAGAGAATAGATAGAATAGGATACAGTCCAGACAGATAGAATGGATGGAAAGAATAGATAGGTAGAATGGATAGAATAGAAATGATAGACAGAATAGTTAGATAGATTGGAATAGATACAGAATAGGCAGATAGAATGGAGTAGATAGGACAGAATGGATAGAATAGAATAGATAAAGAGAAAGGAATAGATAGATTAGAATTGATAGAGAGAATAGATAGATAGAATAGAATAGATTAGATAGAATAGAATAGATGGATAGAATAGAATAGAGAGATAGAATAGAATATATAGAATAGAATAAATAGAATAGAATAGATTGAACACAATAGATATAATAGAATAGATAGAATAGAATATATAGAATAGAACAGATAGACAGAATAGAAGATAGAAGAGATAGATAGAATAGATAGACAGA
Source organism: Periplaneta americana (assembly GCF_040183065.1). Classification (NCBI taxonomy): domain Eukaryota; kingdom Metazoa; phylum Arthropoda; class Insecta; order Blattodea; family Blattidae; genus Periplaneta; species Periplaneta americana. The sequence continues at coordinate 179,113,010 of NC_091132.1, read as the reverse complement.
ATAGAGAGATTAGAATAGATATAATGGAACAAACAGACAGAATAGACAGATAGAAAACATAGACAGAATAGATAGATAGAATAGAATAGTTAGATGAAATAGATAGAATAGATAAAATAGAATAGATAGACCGAATAGATAGATAGACTAGAATAGATTAGAATAGAATAGATGGAATAGAGAAATAGAATAGATAGATAGAATAACATAGATGGAATAGAATAGAATAGATAGAATAAAATAGATAAATATAATAGATTATGTAGAATAGAAAAGATAGATATAATAGAATACTGAAATAGATTAGATAGATAGTAGATAATTGGTAGACTAGATAGAATAGAATATATAGATAGAATAAACTAGAATAGGTAGAATAGAATTGGTAGAAATGAAAAAATAGACAGAATAGGTAGGTGGAATGGATATATAGAATAGATACACAGAATAGATAGATAGAATAGAATAGATAGAATAGAACAGAATAAATAGAATAGAATAGATAGAATATAATAGATAGACAGAATAGATAGATATAATAGAATAAATAGAATAGACAGAATAGAATACATAGAATAGAATAGATATTCAGAATTGATAGACAGAGAAGAATAGAATAGATAGATAAAATAGATGGAATAGATAAAATAGAATAGTTACACAGAATAGATAGATAGAATAGAATAGATAGAATAGAACAGAAAAAATAGAATTGAATAGATCAAATAGAATAGATAGAATATAATAGATAGACAGAATAGATAGATATAATAGATAGACAGAATAGACAGATATAATAGAATAAATAGAATAGACAGAATAGAATACATAGAATAGAATAGATATTCAGAATTGATATATAGAGTAGAATAGATTAGATAGATAAAATAGATGGAATAGATAAAATAGAATGGATAGAATAGAAGAGATAGACAGAATAGAAAGATAGAATAGAGTAGATAGAATAGAATAGATGGAATAGATAGATTAGATAGAATTGAATAGAGAAATAGAAGATAGATAGAATAACATAGATAGAATCGAATAGATAGAATAGAATAGATAGAAGAGAATAGAGAGAATAGAATAGATAGACAGAATAAAAGATAGTATAGATAGAATAACATAAATAGGAACGATAGATAGATAGAATAGAATAGATAGAAAAGAACAGATAGATAAGATAGACAGAATAGATAGATAGGATAGAATAGGATAGAATAGAATAGAATAGAATAGGTAGAATAGAATAGATAGACGGATTAGATAGATAGATAGATAGAAGAGAATAGATAGAAATGAATAGAGAAATAGAATAGATAGATAGAATAAAATAGATAGAATAGATAGAATATAATAGATAGAATATATATTAGAATAAATAGACAGAGTAAATAGAATAGAATATATAGATAGAGTAGAATAGATAGAATAGTATAGACAGAATGTAATAGAATAAAAAGATGGAATAGATAGAATAGAGTAGATAGATTATTATAGTTAGAATATATAGATAGAATAGATTTGATATGAGAGAATAAATAGAATAGATAGATAGGATAGATAGATAAAATAATATAGATAAAATAGAATAGAATAGGTAGAAGAGAGTAGATAGATAGAATAAAATAGATAGAGTAGAATAGATAGAATAGAATAGAATAGATAGACAGAACAGAATAGATAGAATAGAACAGAAAGTTAGAATAGATAGATAGAATAGATAGATGGATAGAGAGAATAGGATAGATAACATAGAATAGAGAAATATAATAGATAGATAGAATAAAATAAATAGATTAGATGGAAAGAATAGGATAGATAGAATAGAATGTGTAGAATAGAATAGATAGAACAGAAAAGATTAATAGAATAGATAGAATAGATTAAAAATGATAGATTGAATAGAATAAATAGAATAGAACAGACAGATTCGATAGAATAGAATAGAATAGTATAGATAGAATAGAATAGATAGAATTGAATAGATATATAGAATGGAATAGATAGAACAGAATAGCTAGACAGAATAGAATAGATAGAAAATAGAATATATAGAATAGAATAGATAGACAGAATAGATATATAGAATAGAACAGAATAGAATGGATGGTATAGATATAATAGATAGAATATAATAGATAAACAGAATAGGTAGATAGAATAGAGTGGATAGAATAGACTAGATATAAGGAATAGATAGAATAGTATAGATAGAGAGAAAGGAATAGTTAGATTAGAATAAATAGAGAGAATTTATAGATAGAATAGAATAGAATAGAATGGATAGAATAGAATAGATAGATGGAATAGAATAGATAGATAGAATAGAATAGAGTAGAATAGAATAGATAGAATAGAATAAATAGAATAGAATAGATTGAACACAATAGATAGAATATAATAGATAGAATAGAATACATAGAACAGATAGACAGAATAGATAGATAGAATAGATAGATATAATAGATAGACAGAATAGATAGATTGAATAGAATAGAGAGAATTGAACAGACAGACAGAATAGATAGATAGAATAGATAGACAGAATAGATAGTTAGAATAGAAGATAGATGAAATAGATAGAATAGATAAAATAGACAGAATAGATAGATAGAATAGAATAGAATAGAATAGAATTGAGTAGAATAGTATAGAAAAGATGGAATAGAGAAATATAATAGATAGATAGGGTAACATAGATAGAATAGATCAAATAGGTAAAATAGAGTAGAGAAATAGAGTAGATAGATAGAATAAAATAGTTAGGATAGATAGAATAGAATGGATAGAATAGAATAGATAGAATAGAATAGAGAAATAGAATAGATAGAATAGAATAGAAATGATGGGATAGAATAGATAGAATAGAGTAGATAGATAGAATGGAATTTATAGAATAGAATAGGATAGATAGAACAGATAGATTAGATAGAATAGAATAGTATAGATAGAATAATATAGATGGAATTGAATAGACAGATAGAATAGAATAGATAGAACAGAATACCTAGACAGAATAGAATAGATAGACAATAGAATATATAGATTAGAACAGATAGACAGAATAGATAGATAGAATAGGACAGAATAGAATAAATGGTATAGATATAATAAGTAGGAAATTTTAGATAGAATGGAATAGATAAACGGGATAGGTAGATAGAATAGAATGGATAGAATAGGCTAGACAGATGGAATAGATGGAATAGAATAGAATAGATAGAATAGACAGCATAAATAGAATAGAATAGAGAAACAGAATAGATACAATGGGATAGACAGTCCAGATAGATAGAATAGATAGAGAGAATAGATAGATAGAATGGAATAGATAGACAGAATGGATTGATAGAATAGAATAGATAGACAGTTTAGGCAGATAGAATAGAATAGATAGAATTGAATTGATAGAGAGAAAGGAGTAGTTAGATTAGAATACATAGAGAGAATAGTTAGGTAGAACAGAATAGATAGAACAGAATAGAATAGATAGAATAGAATAGATAGAATACAATAGATATAATAGAAAATATAGAATAGAACAGACAGACAGAATAGATAGATAGAATAGAATAGATAGAATAGAACAGAATAAATAGAATGGAATATATAGAATAGAATAGATAGAATATAATAGACAGACAGAATAGATAGATATAATAGATAGACAGAATAGACAGATATAATAGAATAAATAGAATAGACAGAATAGAATACATAGTATAGAATAGTTATTCAGAATTGCTAGATAGAGTAGAATAGATTAGATAGATAAAATAGAATGGATAGAATAGAAGAGATAGACAGAATAGAAAGATAGAATAGAATAGATGGAATAGATAGAATAGATAGAATTGAATAGAGAAATAGAAGATAGATAGAATAACATAGATAGAATTGAATAGATAGAATAGTATAGATAGGTAGAAGAGAATAGAGAGAATAGAATAGATAGACAGAATAAAAGATAGCATAGATAGAATAACATAAATAGAACACGATAAATAGATAGAATAGAAATGATAGAAAAGAACAGATAGGTTAGATAGACAGAATAGATAGATAGGATAGAATAGAATAGAATAGAATAGAATAGGTAGAATAGAATAGATAGGCGGTTTAGGTAGATAGATAGATAGAAGAGAATAGATAGAAATGAATAGAGAAATAGAATAGATATATATAATAAAATAGATAGAATAGATAGAATATAATAAATAGATAGTATAGTAAGACTAGAATAGAGAAATAGAATAGAATAAAATAGAATAAAATAGATAGAATACAATAGATTAGATAGATTAGAATAGATATGTAGAATAGATAGACAGAATAGATAGATAGATAGATAGATAGATAGATAGATAGATAGATAGATAGATAGATAGATAGATATGTTAGAATATATATATTAGAATAAATAGAGTAGATAGAATAGAATATATAGGTAGAGTAGAATAGATAGAATAGTATAGACAGAATGTAATAGAATAAAGAGATGGAATAGATAGAATAGAGTAGTTAGAATATTATAGTTAGAATATATAGAAAGAATAGATTAGATAGAAGAGAATAAAGAGATAGATATATAGGATGGATAGATAAAATAGTATAGATAAAATAGAATAGAATAGATAGAAGAGAGTAGATAGATAGAATAAAATAGATAGAGTAGAATAAATAGAATGGAATAGATAGACAGAATAGATAGATAGAATAGATTAGATAGAAGAGAATAGATTAGGGAAATAGAATAGCCAGATAGGATAAAATAGATAAAATAGAATAGATAGAATAAAATAGATAGAATAGATTAGATAGCCAGAATAGACACATAGATAGAATAGATTACATAGAATAGAATAATTAGAGTAAAATAGATAGCTAGATTAGAGAAATAAAATAGATAGATCGAAAAAAATAGATAGAAGAGAATATAATAGATAGATGGAATAGATAGAATAGATAGAATGGAATAGATAGAATAGAATAGATAAACAGAACTGAATAGATAGAATAGATCACAAAGATAGAATAGATAGATGGGATAGAGAGAATAGAATAGATAACATAGAATAGAGAAATATAATAGATAGATAGAATAAAATAGATAGATTATATTAGAGAGATGAAATATAATAGAGAAATAGAGTAGATAGATAGAATAAAATAGATACAATAGATAGAAAGAATAGGATAGATAGAATAGAATGTGTAGAATAGAATAGATAGAATAGAAAAGATTAATAGAATAAATAGAATAGAATAGAAATGATAGAATAGAATAGATAGAATAGAATTGATAGATAGAATAGAATAAATAGAATAGAATAGATAGATTCGATGGAATAGAATAGAAAAATATAAATAGAATTGAATAGACAGATAGAATAGAATAGATAGAACAGAATAGCTAGACAGAATGGAATAGATAGAAAATAGAATATATAGAATAGAATAGATAGACAGAATAGATATATAGAATAGAACATAATAGAATGGATGGTATAGATATAATAGATAGAATATAATATATAAACAGAATAGGTAGATAGAATAGAGTGGATAGAATAGACTAGATATATGGAATAGATAGAATAGAATAGATAGAATGGAATAGAATAGATAGAATAGGTACATAGAATAGATAGATAGAATAGAATATAGGAATAGAATAGACAGAAGAGGTACATAGAATAGATAGATACAATTGAATATAGGAATAGAATTCATAGAATAGGATAGACAGTCCAGATAGATAGAATGGATAGACAGAATAGATAGATAGAATAGATGGAATAGAATAGATAGACAGAATAGATAGATAGAATGGAATAGATAGACAGAATAGGCAGATAGAATAGAATAGATAGAATAGAATGGATAGAATAGAATTGATAGAGAGAAAGGAATAAATAGGTTAGAATAGAATGAGGGAATAGATAGATAGAGTAGAATAGATAGAATAGTAATGATGGGATAGAATAGATAGAATAGAATTGATAGATAGAATGGAATAAATAGAATAGAATAGAACAGATAGATTAGATAGAATAGAATAGTATAGATAGAATAAACTAGATAGATAGAATAGAATAGGTAGAAAGTATAGACAGAATAGGTAGTTGGAATGGATAGATAGAATAGATACACAGATTAGATAGATAGAATAGAATAGATAGAATAGAACAGAATAAATAGAATGGAATAGATAGAATATAATTGATAGAATATAATAGACAGAATAGATAGATATAATAATAGACAGAATAGACAGATATGATAGAATAGAGAGAATAGAATAGACAGAATAGAATACATAGAATAGAATAGATATTCAGAATTGATAGATAGAGAAGAATAGAATAGATAGATAAAATAGATAGAATAGATAAAATAGAATGGATAGAGTAGAAGAGACAGACAGAATAGATAGATAGAATAGAATAGATAGAATAGAATAGATGGAATAGATAGAATAGATAGAATTGAATAGAGAAATAAAAGATAGACAGAATAACATAGATAGAACAGGACATATAGAATAGAATATATAGATAGAAGAGTATAGATAGAATAGAGAGAATAGAAGAGTTAGGCAGAATAAAAGATAGTATAGATAGAATAACATAAAAAGAACACTATAGATAGACAGAATAGAATAGATAGAATAGAACAGATAGATTAGATAGACAGCATAGATAGATAGATTATAATAGAATAGAATAGATAGAATAGAATAGATAGACAGAATAGAATAGATAGAAAATAGAATATATAGAATAGAATAGATAGAATAGAAGAGAATAGAATAGATGGTATAGATATAATAGATAGAATATAATAGATAAAAAGAATAGGATAGACGGATTAGTTAGATAGAGTAGAAAAGATAGAAATGAATAGAGAAATAGAATAGATAGATATAATAAAATAGATAGAATAGATATAATATAATTGATAGATAGTGTAGATAGACTAGAATATAGAAATAGAATAGATAGATAGAATAAAATAGAATAAAATAGATTGAATAGAATAGATAGGATACAATAGATTAGATAGAATAGAATATATATGTAGAATAGATAGACAGAATTGATAGATAGATAAATAGATAGATAGATAGATAGATAGATAGATAGATAGATAGATAGATAGATAGATAGATAGATAGATAGATAGATAGATAGATAGATAGATAGATAGATCTGTTGGAATATATATATATGAGCATAAATAGATAGAATAGAGAGAATAGAATATATAGATAGAGTAGAATAGATAGAATAATATAGTAAAAATGTAATAGAATAAAGAGATACAATACATAGAATGGAGTAGATAGAATATTATAGTTAGAATATATAGATAGAAAAGATTAGATAGAAGAGAATAGATAGAATAGATAGATAAAATGGTATAGATAGAATAGAATAGAATAGAATAGGTAGAAGAGAATAGATAGATAGAATAAAATAGATAGAGTAGAATAGATAGAATAGAATAGATACATATAATAAAATAGATAGAATTGAATAGATAGAATAGAATAGAGAGAAAGGAATAGATAGATAGATTAGAATAGATAGATAGAATAGAATATATAGATAGAATAATTATATAGATAGAACAGAATAGATATATTAGAATAGATAGATAGAATACATAGATAGAATATAATAGATAAAATGTTGTAGATAGAATATATTGATAGAATAGAATAGATAGATAGAATATATACACAGACTAGATAGATAGAATACAATAAATAGGATAGAATAGATAGCCAGAAAAGATAGATTATATAAAATAAATGGAATATAATTTATAGATAGAATAGATAGACAGAATAGATAGATAGGTAGATAGATGGATAGATAGATAGATAGATGGATAGATAGATAGATAGAATAGAATAGATAGACTGGAATAGATAGAGAGAATAGAATAGATAGATAGAATAGATCGACTGAATAGATAGATGGAATAGAATAGACAGACTAGAAGAGAATAAATAGAATAGAATACATAGATGGAATAGATAGACAGAATAGATAGATAGAATAGAATAAGTAGAATAAAATAGATAGATAGAATAGATAGAAAGAAGTGAAAAAGTAGAATAGATAGATAGAATAGAGAGACAGAATAGATATATAGAATAGAATAGTTAGAATATTATAAATAGAAGAGATAGCTAGAATAGAGAGAGAACAGATAGAGGGAATAGAATAGGTAGAACAGAATATATAGAATAGATATAAGGAACAGAATAGATAGACTAGAATTGATAGAATGGAATAGATAGACAGAATAGTTAGAAAGAATAGAATAGATAGAAGAGAATAGATTAGAGAAATAGAATAGATAGATAGAATAAAATAGATAAAATAGAATGGATAGTAAAAATAGATAGAATAGAATAGATAGGCAAAATAGATAGATAGAATGGATTACATGGAATAGAATAAATTGAGTAAAATAGATAGCTAGAATAGAGAAATATAATAGATAGATCGAGAAACAGATAGAAGGGAATAGAATAGATAGATGGAATAGATAGTATAGATAGAATGGAATAGTTAGAATAGAATAGATAAACAGAATAGAATAGATAGAATAGAACACATAGATAGAATAGATAGATAGAATAGAAAGATGGGATAGATAGAATAGAAAAGAAATGATGGGATAGAATAGATAGAATAGAATTGATAGATAGAATGGAATAAATAGAATAGAATAGATAGAACATATAGATTAGATAGAATAGAATAGTATAGATAGAATAGAATAGCTAGAATTGAATAGACAGATAGAATAGAATAGATAGAACAGTATACCAAGACAGAATAGAATAGATAGACAATGGATTATATAGATTAGAACAGATAGACAGAAAAGATAGATAGAATAAAATAGATAAAATAGAATATATAGAATAAAATAAATAAAATATTATCAGTAGGCAGAATAGATGGATAGAATAGATTAGATAGAATAGAATAAATAGAGTAAAATAGATATCTAGAATAGAGAAATATAACAGATAGATCGAAAAAATTGATAGAATAGATTAGAATATTTAGATGGAATAGATAGAATGGAATAGATAGAATAGAATAGGGGAACAGAATAGAATAGTATGATAGAATTTATATATGGAATAGATTGATAGAATAGGATAGAATAGATAGAATAGAATAGATGAATAGATAGAATAGAATAGATAACATAGAAATGAGAAATATAATAGATAGATAGAATGAAAGAGATATATTATTTTAGATAGATAAAATAGAATAGAGAAATAGAGTATATAGATAGAATAAAATAGATAGAATAGATAGATGGAATAGGATAGATAGAAGAGAATGAATAGAATAGAATAGATAGAATAGAATAGAATAGATAGAATAGATTAGAAATGATAGAATAGAATTGATAGATAGAATAGAATAAATAGAATAGAATAGAATAGAATAGATAGATTCGATAGAATAGAATAGCATAGATAGAATTGAATAGATAGAATTGAAAAGAAAGATAGAATAGAATAGATAGAACAGAATAGCTAGACAGAAGAGAATAGATAGAAATTAGAATATATATGGAATAGAATATATAGACAGAATAGATAGATAGAATAGAACAGAGAAGAAAAGTTGGTATAGATATAATAGATAGAATATAATAGATAAACAGAATAGGTAGATAGAATAGAATGGACAGAATAGACTAGATAGATGGAATAGATAAAATAGAATAGAATATAGAGAATAGAATAGATAGAATAGATAGACAGAATAGATAGATAGAATAGAATAGAGAAATAGAATAGATAGTATAGGATACAGTCCAGATAGTTAGAATGGATAGAGGGAATAGATAGATTGAATAGATAGACTAGAATTGATAGACAGAATAGATAGATAGAATAGAATAGATAGACAGAATAGGCAGATAGAATAGATTAGATAGAACATAATAGATAGAATAGAACAGATAGAATAGAATAGATGGATAGAATAGAATAGGCAGATAGAATATAATAGATAGAATAGAATATATAGAATAGAAAAGATAGACATAATAGAAGAAAGAAGAGATAGATAGAATAGATGGACAGAATAGATAGATAGAATAGAATAGATAGACATAATAGATAGAATAGAATAGATTGACAGAATAGGCAGACAGAATAGATAGAATAGAATGAATAGAATAGAATAGATAGACAGTAAGGAATAGTTAGATTAGAATAGATAGAGAGAATAGATAGATAGAATAGAATAGATAGAATAGAATAGAATAGATAGAATAGAATAGAATAGATAGAATAGAATAGATAGATGGAATAGATTAGATAGATAGAATAGAATAGATTGAAGAGAATAAATAGAATAGAATAGATTGAACACAATAGATAGAATACAATAGACAGAATAGAACAGATGGACAGAATAGATAGATAGAATAGATAGATAGAATAGATAGACAGAATAGATAGATAGAATAGAATAGAGAGAATTGAACAGACAGACAGAATAGATAGAATAAATAGACAAAATAGATAGATAGAATAGAATAGATAGATGAAATAGGTAGCATAGATAAAATAGATAGACAGAATATATAGATAGAATAGAGTGGAGTAGAATAGAATAGAATAGATGGAATAGAAAAATTGAATAGATAGATAGAATAACATAGATGGAATAGAATAGAATAGAAAGAATAGAATAGTTAGAATAAAATAGATAGATAGAATAGAATAAATAGAGAGAATTGATAGAATAAAATAGGTAGAATAGAATAGAATAAATAGAATAGAATAGATAGATAGAATAAACTAGATAGATGGAATAGAATAGATAGAATAGAATAAATAGACAGAATAGGTATATGGAATGGATAGATAGAGTAGATAGACAGAATAGTTAGATTGAATAGAATAGATAGAATGGAACATAATAGTAGAATAGAATAGTAAGAATAGAATAATATAATGTAATAGATAGAATAGAATAGACACAATAGACTACATAGAATAGAATAGATATTCAGAATAGGTAGATAGAATAGAATAGATAGATAAAATAGACAGAATAGATAAAATAGAATAGATAGAATAGAATAGATACACAGAATAGATAGATAGAATAGAATAAATAGAATAGCATAGATGGAATGGATAAAATATATAGAATTGAATACAGAAATAGAAGATAGATGGAATAACATAGATAGAATAGAATAGATAAGTAGAAGAGAATAGATAGAATAGAATAGAGACAGAATAGATACACGGAATAGAAAAGAGAAATAGAATAGGTAGATGGAATAAAATATATAGAATAGAATAGTATAGATAGAATAACATAGATAGAACACAATAGACAGATAGAATATAATAGATAGAATAGATAGAATAGAATAGAGAAATAGAATAGATAGATAGAATAAAATAGATAGATAGAATAGATAGATAGAAGTGAATAACTAGAATAGATAGATGGAATTGATCGACAGAATAGATATATAGAGTGGAATAGTTAGGATAGGATAAATAGAATAGATAGCTAGAATAGAGAGGGAATAGATAGATAGAATGGAATAGATAGAACAGAATATGTAAAATAGATTAGATGTATGGAATAGAATAGATAGAATGGAATAGATATAATGGAATAGATAGACAGAATAGATAGATAGAATAGAATAGATAGAAGAGAATAGATTAGAGAAAGAGAATAGATAGATAGAATAAAATAGATAATATAGAATAGATAGAATAAAATAGATAGAAAGAATAGATAGGCAGAATAGATGGATAGAATAGATTAGATAGAATAGAATAAATATAGTAAAATAGATATCTAGAATAGAGAAATATAATAGATAGATCGAGAAAAATAGATAGAATAGATTAGAATATATAGATGGAATAGATAGAATAGATAGAATAGATAGAATGGAATAGATAGAATAGAATAGATAAACAGAATAGAATAGATAGAATAGCATAGATAGATAGAACAGTTTGATAGAATAGGAGAGAATAGATAGGATAGAATAGGTAACATAGAATTGAGAAATTTAATAGATAGATAGAATAAAATAGATAGAAGAGATAGATAGAATAGGATAGATGGAATAGAATGGATTGAATAGAATAGATAGAATAGAATAGATAGAATAGAATAGAATAGATAGAATAGAATTGATAGATAGAATAGAATAAGTAGAATAGAATAGATAGATTTGATAGAATAGAATGGCATAGTTAGAATAGAATAGATAGAATTGAATAGACAGATAGAAGAGAAAATATAGAACAGAATAGCTAGACAGAATAGAATAGATAGAAAATAGAATATATAGAATAGAATAGATAGAATAGAAGAGGATAGAATAGATTGCATAGATATAATAGATAGAATATAATACATAAAAAGAATAGGTAGATAGAATAGAATGGATAAAATAGACCAGATAGATGGAATAGATAGAATAGAATAGAATATAGAGAATAGAATAGATAGAATAGATAGACAGAATAGATAGATAGAATAGAATAGAGAAATAGAATAGATAGTATATGATACAGTCCAGATAGATAGAATGGATAGACAGAATAGATAGATAGAATAGAATTGATAGACAGAAAAGATAGATAGAATAGAATAGATAGACAGAATAGGCAGATAGAATAGTACAGATAGAATAGAATGGATAGAATAGAATAGTTAGAGAGAAAGGAATAGATAGAGAGAATAGATTGATAGAATAGAATAGAATAGATAGAATAGAATAGATAGATGGAATAGATTAGATAGATAGAATAGAATAGATAGAATAGAATAAATAGAATAGAATAGATTGAACACAATAGATAGAATAGAATAGATAGAATAGAAAATATAGAATAGAACAGATAGACAGAATAGATATATAGAATAGATAGATAGAATATAATAGATAGAATTGAAAAACAGACAGAATAGATAGAATTAATAGACAGAATAGATAGATAGAATGGAATAGATAGATGAAATAGTTAGCGTAGATAAAATAGACTGAATATATAGATAGAATAGATTAGAGTAGAATAGAATAGATGGAATAGAGAAGTTCAATAGATAGATAGAATAACATAGATGGAATAGAATATGATAGATAGAATAGAATAGATGGAATAAAATAGATAAATAGAATAGAATAAATAGAGAGAATAGATAGATAGAATAAAAAAGGTAGAATAAAATAGAATAGAATAGATAGATAGAATAAACTTGATAGAATAGAATAGATAGAATAGAATAAATAGACAGAATGGATATATAGAATAGAATATTTAGAATATTATAAATAGAAGAGGTAGCTAGAATAGGGAGAGAATAAATAGATAGAATAGAATAGATAGAACAGAATATATAGAATAGAATAGATATATGTAATAGAATAGATAGAATAGAATATAATAATGGAAAAGATAGCCAGAATAGATAGATACACGAGAATAGATTAGAGAAATAGAATAGATAGAGACAGTAAAATAGATAAAATAGAATAGATAGCATAAAATAGATAGAATGGAATAGATTGGCAGAATAGATAGATTGAATAGATTACATAGAATAGAATAAATAGAGTAAAATAGATAGCTAGAATAGAGAAATATAATAGATAGATCGAAAAAAATAGATGGAAGAGAATAGAATAAATAGATGGAATTGATTGAATAGATAGAATGGAATAGTTAGAATAGAATAGATAAACAGAATAGATTAGATAGAATAGAACAAATAGATGGAATAGAATACACAGATAGAATAGATAGATGGAATAGATTGATAAAATAGGATCGAAGAGATGGAATAGAATAGATAGAATAGAATAGATAACATAGAATAGAGAAATATAATAGATAGATAGAATGAAACAGATAGAATATATTAGATAGATAAAATAGAATAGTGAAATAGTGTAGATAGATAGAAAAAATAGATCGACTAGTTATATAGAATAGGATGGATAGAATAGAATGGATGGAATAGAATAGATAGAATAGAATAGAGAAATAGAATAGATAGAATAGAATAGAAATGATAGTATAGAAAAGATAGAATAGAATTGATAGATAGAATGGAATAAATAGAATAGAATAGAATAGATTAGCTAGATTAGATAGAATAGAATAGTATAGATAGAATAGAATAGATAGATAGAATAGAAGAGATAGAACGGAATACCTAGACAGAATAGAATAGATAGACAATAGAATATTTAGAATAGAACAGATAAACAGAATAGATAGATAGAATAGGACAGAATAGAATAAATGGTATAGATATAAAAGATAGGGTATTTTAGATAGAATAGAATAGATAAACAGAATAGGTAGATAGAATAGAATGGATAGAATAGACTAGACAGATGGAATAGATAGAATAGAATAGATAGAATAGGTAGACAGAATAGACAGAATAAATAGAATAGAATAGAGAAATACAATAGATACAATAGGATAGACAGTCCAGATAGATAGAATGGATAGACAGAATAGATAGATAGAATGGAATAGATAGACAGAATGGATAGATAGAATAGAATAGATAGACAGTTTAGGCAGATAGAATAGAATAGATAGAGAGAAAGAAATAGTTAGATTACAATAGATACAGAGAATAGATAGGTAGAAGAGAATAGATAGAATAAAATACAATAGATAGAATAGATTAGATAGAATACAATAGATAAAATAGAAAATATAGAATAGAACAGATAGACAGAAAAGATAGATAGAATAGATAGACAGAATAGACAGATATAATAGAATAGATGGAAGAGAACAAACAGACAGAATAGATAGAATAGAATAGATAAATGAAATAGATAGAATAGATAAAATAGAATAGATAGACAAAGTAGATAGATAGAATAGAACAGAATAGAGTAGAATAGAATGGAATAGAATAGATGGAATAGAGAAATAGAATAGATAGATAGATTAACATAGATGGAATAGAAGAGAATAGATAGAATGAAATAGATAGAATAGAATATATAGATAGAATAGATCGACTGAATAGATACATAGAATAGAATAGATAGGCTAGAAGAGAATAAATAGAATAGATTATATAGAATAGAATAGATATATAGGATAGATAGACAGACTAGATAAATAGAATAGATAGAATAAAATAGATAGAATAGATAGATAGAAGTGAATAACTAGAATAGATAGATGGAATAGATCGACGGAATAGATATATAGAATAGAATAGTTACAATAGAATAAATCGAATAGATAGAACAGAATATATAAAATAGAATAGATATATGGAATAGAATAGATAGAATAGAATAGACAGATAGATGGACAGAATAGAAAGATAGAATAGAATAAGTAGAAGAGAATAGATTAGAGAAATAGAAGAGATAGATAGAATAAAATAGATAAAATAGAATAGATCGAATAAAATAGATAGAATGGAATAGATAGGAAGAATAGATAGATAGAATAGATTAGTTAGAATTGAATAAATAGAGTAAAAATAGATATCTAGAATAGAGCAATATAATAGATAGATCGAAAAAATATATAGAATAGATTAGAATAGATGGAATAGAAGACTACATAGAATGGAATAGATAGAATAGAATAGATAAACAGAATAGAATAGATAGAATAGAACGCATAAATAGAATAGATAGATAGAATAGATAGATGGAATAGATTGATAGAATAGGATAGAATACATAGAATAGATGGAATAGATAGAATAGCTAACATACAAGAGAGAAATATAATAGATAGATAGAATCAAATAGTTAGAATAGATTAGATAGATAAAATAGAATAGAGAAATAGAGTAGATAGAATAAAATAGAATAGATAGATAGAATAGGATAGATAGAATAGATTATATAGATAGAAAAGTATAGAGAGAATAGAATAGATTGTCAGAATAAAAGATAATATAGATAGAATAACACAAAAAGAACACGATAGATAGGCAGAATAGAATAGATAGAATAGAACAGATAGATTAGATAGACAGAATAAATAGATTGATTAGAATAGAATAGAATAGAATAGATAGACGGATTAGATAGATAGATAGATAGAATAGAAAAGATAGAAATGAATAGAGAAATGGAATAGATAGATAGAATAAAATAGATAGAATAGATAGAATATATTTGATAGATAGAATAGATAGACTAGAATAGAGAAATAAAATAGATAGATGGAATAAAATAGAATAAAATAGATAGAATGGAATAGATAGACAGAATAGATAGATAGATAGATAGATAGATAGATAGATAGATAGATAGATAGATAGATAGATAGATATGTTGGAATATATATATAGATATATATAGAATAGATAGAATAGAAAATATAGATAGAGTAGATTAGAAAGAATAATGTAGATAAAATGTAATAGAATAAAGAGATAGAATACATAGAATAAAGTAGATAGAATATTATAGTTAGAATATATAGATAGAATAGATTAGATAGAAGAGAATAGACAGAATAGATACATAAAATAGTATAGATAGAATAGAATACAATAGAATAGAATAGGTAGAAGAGAATAGATAGATAGAATAAAATAGATAGATTAGAATAGATAGAATAGAATAGATAGAGAGAATAGATAGATAGAATTGAAGAGATAGAATAGAATAGAGAGAAGGGAATAGATAGATAGATAGATTAGAATAGATAGATAGAATAGAATATATAGATAGAATAGATTATATAGATAGAATAGAATAGATAGATAGTATAGATAGATAGAATATAATAGATAAAATATTGTAGATAGAATATATTGATAAAATAGAATAGGTAGAATAGATAGATAGAATATATACACAGACTAGATAGATAGAATATAATAAATAGGATAGAATAGATAGCCAGAAAAGATAGATTATATAAAATAAATGGAATATAATTTTTAGATAGAATAGATGGACAGAATAGATAGATAGGTAGATAGATGGATAGATAGATAGAATAGAATAGATAGATGGAATAGATAGACAGAATAGATAGATAGAATAGAATAGATAGAATAAAATAGATAGAATAGATAGAAAGAGGTGAAAAACTAGAATAGATAGACAGAATAGATATATAGAATAGAATAGTTAGAATATTATAAATAAAAGAGATAGCTAGAATAGAGAGAGAACTGATAGATAGAATTGAATAAATAGAACAGAATATATAGAATAGAATACATATATGGAATAGAATAGATACAATAGAATAGATATAATGGAATAGATAGAAAGAATAGATAGATAGAAGAGAATAGATTAGAGAAATAGAATAGATAGATGGAAGATAATAGTTAAGAGAAATAGAATAGATAGATGCAATAAAATAGATAAAATAGAATAGATAGCAAAAAATAGATAGAATAGAATAGATAGGCAGAATGGATAGATTGAATAGATTACATAGAATAGTATAAATAGAGTAAAATAGATAGCTAGAATAGAGAAATATAATAGATAGATCGAAAAAATAGATGGAAGAGAATGGAATAGATAGATGGAATAGATTGAATAGATAGAATGGAATAGTTAGAATAGAATAGATAAACAGAATAGATTAGATAGAATAGAACACATAGATAGAATAGAAAAGACAGATAGAATAGATAGATGGAATAGATTGATAAAATAGGATAGAATAGATGGAATAGAATAGATAGAACAGAATAGATAACATAGTAAAGAGAAATATAATAGATAGATAGAATGAAACAGATAGAATATATTAGATAGATAAATTAGAATAGTGAAATAGAGTAGATAGATAGAAAAAAATAGATAGAATAGTTAGATAGAATAGGATGGATAGAATAGAATGGATAGAATAGAATAGATAGAATAGAATAGAGAAATAGAATAGATAGAATAGAATAGAAATGATAGTATAGAGTAGATAGAATAGAATTGATAGATAGAATGGAATAAATAGAATAGAATAGAATAGATTAGCTAGATTAGATAGAATAGAATAATATAGATAGAATAGAATATAGATAGAATAGAAGAGATAGAACAGAATACATAGACAGAATAGAATAGATAGACAATAGAATATTTAGAATAGAACAGATAAACAGAATAGATAGATAGAATAGGACAGAATAGTTTAAATGGTATAGATATAATACATAGGATATTTTAGATAGAATAGATTAGATAAACAGAATAGGTAGATAGATTAGAATGGATAGAATAGACTAGACAGATGGAATAGATAGAATAGAATAGATAGAATAGACAGAATAAATAGAATAGAATAGAGAAATACAATAGATACAATAGGATAGACAGTCCAGATAGATACAATAGGATAGACAGTCCAGATAGATAGAATGGATAGACAGAATAGATAGATAGAATAGAATAGATAGGCTAGAAGACAATAAATAGAATAGATTAGATAGAATAGAATAGATATATAGAATAGATAGACAGACTAGATAAATAGAATAGAATAGATAGACAGAATAGATAGATAGGATAGATAGATAGAAGTGAATTACTAGAATAGATAGATGGAATTGATCGATGGAATAGATATATAGAATAATATAGGTAGAATAGAATAAATAGAATAGATAGAACAGAATATATAAAATAGAATAGATAGAACAGAATACATAGAATAGATAGATGGACAGAATAGATAGATAGAATAGAATAAGTAGATGAGAATAGATTAGAGAAATAGAATAGATAGATAGAATAAAATAGATAAAATAGAATAGATAGAATAGAATAGATAGGAAGAATAAATAGATAGAATAGATTAGTTAGAATAGAATAAATAGAGTAAAAATAGATATCTAGAATAGAGAAATGTAATAGATAGATGGAAAAAATAGATAGAATAGATTAGAATAGATGGAATAGATAGACTACGTAGAATGGATTAGATAGAATAGAATAGATAAACAGAACTGAATAGATAGAATAGAACACATAAATAGAATAGATAGATAGAAGAGATAAATGGAATAGATTGATAGAAAAGGATAGAATACATAGAATAGATGGAATAGATATAATAGATAACATAGAAGAGAGAAATATAATTGATAGATAGAATCAAATAGATAGAATAGATTAGATAGATAAAATATAATAGAGAAATAGAGTAGTTAGAATAAAATAGATAGAATAGATAGATAGAATAGGATAGATAGAATACAATGAATAAAATAGAATAGATAGAATAGAATAGCGAAATAGAATAGATCGAATAGAATAGATCGAATAGAAGAGATCGAATAAAATAGAAATGATAGAATAGAATAGATAGAATAGAATTGATAGATTCAATAGAATAAATAGAATAGAATAGATTCGATAGAATAGAATAGTATAGATAGAATAGAATAGATAGAATTGAAGAGACAGATAGAATAGAATAGATAGAACAGAATAGCTAGACAGAATAGAATAGATAGGGAATAGAATATATAGAATAGAATAGATAGACAGAATAGATAGAAAGAGTAGAACAGAATAGATTAGATGTTATAGATATAATAGATAGAATATAATAGATAAACAGAATAGGTAGATAGAATAGAATGGACAGAATAGACTAGATAGATGGAATAGATAGAATAGACTGGAATAGATAGAATAGAATAGATAGAATAGGTAGAGAGAATAGATAGATAGAATAGAATAGAGAAAGAGAATAGATAGAATAGGATACAGTCCAGACAGATAGAATGGATAGACAGAATAGATAGATAGAATAGATAGAATAGAAATGATAGACAGAATAGTTAGATAGAATATAATAGATAGACAGATGAGGCAGATAGAATAGAATAGATAGAACAGAATGGATAGAATAGAATAGATAGATAGAAAGGAATAGATAGATTAGAATAGACAGAGAGAATAGAATAGATAGAATAGAATAGAATAGATAGATAGAATAGAATAAATAGAATAGAATATATTGAACACAATAGATAGAATAGAATAGATAGAATAGATTATATAGAATAGAACAGATAGACAGAATAGAAGATAGAAGAGATAGATAGAATAGATAGACAGAATAGATAGAGAGATTAGAATAGATATAATGGAACAAACAGACAGAATAGATAGATAGAAAACATAGATAGAATAGATAGAATAGAATAGTTAGATGAAATAGATAGAAGAGATAAAATAGAATAGATAGACAGAATAGATATTTAGACTAGAATAGAGTAGAATAGAATAGATGGAATAGAGTAATAGAATAGATAGATACAATAACTTGAATAGAATAGAATAGATAGAATAAAATAGATAAATATAATAGATTATATAGAATAGATAGATAGAATAGAATAGAGAAATAGATTAGATAGATAGCAGATATTTGGTAGACTAGATAGAATAAAATAGAATGAACTAGAATAGGTAGAATAGAATAGGTAGAAATGTATAAATAGACAGAATAGGTAGATGGGGTGGATATATAGAATAGATACGCAGAATAGATAGATAGAATAGATAGAATAGAACAGAATAAATAGAATAGAATAGATAGAATATAATAGATAGACAGAATAGATAGATATAATAGATAGACAGAATCGACAGAAATAATTGAATAAATAGAATAGAATAGATAGAATAGAATACATAGAAAAGAATAGATATTCAGAATTGATAGATAGAGTAGAAAAGAATAGATAGATAAAATAGATAGCATAGATAAAATAGAATGGATAGAATAGAAGAGCTAGACAGAATAGATAGAATAGAATAGAGGGAATAGATTGATTAGATAGAATTGAATAGAGAAATAGAAGATAGATAGAATAACATAGATAGAATAGAATAGATAGAATAGAATAGAATAGAATTGATAGATAGAAGGGAATAGAGAAAATAGAATAGGTAGACAGAATAAAAAATAGTATAGATAGAATAATATTAATAGAACACGATAGATAGATAGAATAGAACAGATAGATTAGATAGACAGAATAGATAGATAGAATAAAATAGAATAGAATAGAATAGGTAGAATAGAATAGATAGACGGATTAGATAAATAGATACAAGAGAACAGATAGAAATGAATAGAGAAATAGAATAGATAGATAGAATGAAATAGATAGAATAGATAGAATATAATAAATAGATAGAATAGTAAGACTAGAATAGAGAAATATAATAGATAGATAGAATAAAATAGAATAAAATAGATAGAATACAATAGATTAGATAGAATAGAATAGATATGTTGAATAGATAGACAGAATAGATAGATAGATATATAGATAGATAGATAGATAGATAGATAGATAGATATGTTAGAATCTATATGTTATAATAAATAGATAGATTAGATAGAATAGAATATATAGATAGAGTAGAATGGATAGAATAGTATAGATAGGATGTAATAGCATAAAGAGATAGAATAGATAGAATAGAGTAGATAGAATATTATAGTTAGAATATATAGATGGAATAGATTACATAGGAGAGAATAAATAATATAGATAAATAGGATAGATAGATAAAATAGTATAGATAAAATAGAATAGACTAGGTAGAAGAGAATAGATAGATAGAATGAAATAGAGTAGAATAGATAGAATAGTATAGATAGACAGAATAGATAGATAGAATAGAATAGATAGAAAAGAATAGATTAGAGGAATAGAATAGATAGATAGAATAAATTAGATAAAATAGAATAGATAGAATAAAATAGATACCCAGAATAGAGAGATAGATAGAATAGATTAAATAGAATAGAATAAATATGGTAAAATAGATAGCTAGAATAGAGAAATATAATAGGTAGATCGAAAAAAATAGATAGAAGAGAATATAATAGATAGATGGAATAGATAGAATTGATAGAATGGAATAGATAGAATAGAATAGATAAACAGAACAGAATAGATAGAATAGAACACAAAGATAGAATAGATAGATAGAATAGATAGATGGGATAGAGAGAATAGAATAGATAACATAGAATAGAGAAATATAATAGATAGATAGAATAAAATAGATAGATTAGATTAGATAGATGAAATAGAATAGAGAAATAGAGTACATAGATAGAATAAAATAGATAGAATAGATAGATAGAATAGGATAGATAGAATAGAATAGATAGAATAGAAAAGATTAATAGAATAGATAGAATAGAATAGAAATGATAGAATAGAATAGATAGAATAGAATTGATAGATAGAAAAGAATAAATAGAATAGAATATATAGATAGAATAGATCGACTGAATAGATCGACTGAATAGATAGCTGGAATAGAATAGATAGAGTAGAAGAGAATAAATAGAATAGAATAGAGAGATGGAATAGATAGACAGAATAGATAGATAGAATAAAATAGATAGATAGAATATATAGGCAGAACAGATATATAGAATAATTAGAATATTATAAATAGAAGAGGTAGCTGGAATAGAGAGAGAATAGGTAGATAGAAAAGAATAGATAGAACAGAATATATAGAATAGAATAGATATATGGAATAGAATAGATAGAATAGAATAGATATAATGGAATAGATAGAAAGAATAGATAGATAGAAGAGAATAGATTAGAGAAATAGAATAGATAGATGCAATAAAATAGATAAAATAGAATAGATAGGCAGAATGGATAGATTGAATAGAATAGAATAAATAGAGTAAAATAGATAGCTAGAATAGAGAAATATAATAGATAGATCGAAAAAATAGATGGAAGAGAATAGAATAGATAGATGGAATAGATTGAATAGATAGAATGGAATAGTTAGAATAGAATAGATAAACAGAATAGATTAGATAGAATAGAACACATAGATAGAATAGAAAAGACAGATAGAATAGATATATGGAATAGATTGATAAAATAGGATAGAATAGATGGAATAGAATAGATAGAATAGAATAGATAACATAGTATAGAGAAATATAATAGATAGATAGAATGAAACAGATAGAATATATTAGATAGATAAATTAGAATAGTGAAATAGAGTAGATAGATAGAAAAAAATAGATAGAATAATTAGATAGAATAGGATGGATAGAATAGAATGGATAGAATAGAATAGATAGAATAGAATAGAGAAATAGAATATATAGAATAAAATAGAAATGATAGTATAGAATAGATAGAATAGAATTGATAGATAGAATTGAATAAATAGAATAGAATAGAATAGATTAGCTAGATTAGATAGAATAGAATAATATAGATAGAATAGAATAGATAGAATAGAAGAGATAGAACAGAATACCTAGACAGAATAGAATAGATAGACAATAGAATATTTAGAATAGAACAGATAAACAGAATAGATAGATAGAATAGGACAGAATAGAATGAACGGTATAGATATAATAGATAGGATATTTTAGATAGAATAGAATAGATAAACAGAATAGGTAGATAGATTAGAATGGATAGAATAGACTAGACATATGGAATAGATGGAATAGAATAGATAGAATAGACAGAATAAATAGAATAGAATAGAGAAATACAATAGATACAATAGGATAGACAGTCCAGATAGATATAATGGATAGACAGAATAGATAAATAGAATAGAATAGATAGGCTAGAAGACAATAAATAGAATAGATTAGATGGAATAGAATAGATATATAGAATAGATAGACAGACTAGATAAATATAATAGAATAGATAGACAGAATAGATAGATAGGATAGATAGATAGAAGTGAATTCCTAGAATAGATAGATGGAATTGATCGATGGAATAGATATATAGAATAGAATAGGTAGAATAGAATAAATAGAATAGATAGAACAGAATATATAAAATAGAATAGATAGAACAGAATACATAGAATAGATAGATGGACAGAATAGATAGATAGAATAGAATAAGTAGATGAGAATAGATTAGAGAAATAGAATAGATAGATAGAATAAAATAGATAAAATAGAATAGATAGAATAGAATAGATAGGAAGAATAGATGGATAGAATAGATTAGTTAGAATAGAATAAATAGAGTAAAAATAGATATCTAGAATAGAGAAATGTAATAGATAGATCGAAAAAATAGATAGAATAGATTAGAATAGATGGAATAGATAGACTACATAGAATGGAATAGATAGAATAGAATAGATAAACAGAACTGAATAGATAGAATACAACACATAAATAGAATAGATAGATAGAAGAGATAGATGGAATAGATTGATAGAAAAGGATAGAATACATAGAATAGATGGAATAGATATAATAGATAACATAAGAAGAGAGAAACATAATTGATAGATAGAATCAAATAGATAGAATAGATTAGATAGATAAAATAGAATAGAGAAATAGCGTAGATAGAATAAAATAGATAGAATAGATAGATAGAATAGGATAGATAGAATACAATGAATAAAATAGAATAGATAGAATAGAATAGAGAAATAGAATAGATCGAATAGAAGAGATCGAATAAAATAGAAATGATAGAATAGAATAGATAGAATAGAATTGATAGATACAATAGAATAAATAGAATAGAATAGATTCGATAGAATAGAATAGTATAGATAGAATAGAATAGATAGAATTGAAGAGACAGATAGAATAGAATAGATAGAACAGAATAGCTAGACAGAATAGAATAGATAGAGAATAGAATATATAGAATAGAATAGATAGACAGAATAGATAGATAGAGTACAACAGAATAGATTAGATGGTATAGATATAATAGATTGAATATAATAGATAAACAGAATAGGTAGATAGAATAGAATGGACAGAATAGGCTAGATAGATGGGATAGATAGAATAGACTGGAATAGATAGAATAGAATAGATAGAATAGGTAGAGAGAATAGATAGATAGTATAGAATAGATAAAGAGAATAGATAGAATAGGATACAGTCCAGACAGATAGAACGGATAGACAGAATAGATAGATAGAATAGATAGAATAGAAATGATAGACAGAATAGTTAGATAGAATATAATAGATAGACAGATGAGGCAGATAGAATAGAATAGATAGAACAGAATGGATAGAATAGAATAGATAGATAGAAAGGAATAGATAGATTAGAATAGACAGAGAGAATAGAATAGATAGAATAGAATAAAATAGATAGAATAGAATAGATAGATAGAATAGAATAAATAGAATAGAATATATTGAACACAATAGATAGAATAGAATAGATAGAATAGATTATATAGAATAGAACAGATAGACAGAATAGAAGATAGAAGAGATAGATAGAATATATAGACAGAATAGATAGAGAGATTAGAATAGATATAATGGAACAAACAGACAGAATAGATAGATAGAAAACATAGATAGAATAGATAGAATAGAATAGTTAGATGAAATAGATAGAAGAGATAAAATAGAATAGATAGACAGAATAGATAGATAGACTAGAATAGAGTAGAATAGAATAGATGGAATAGAGAAATAGAATAGATAAATACAATAACTTAGATGGAATAGAATAGAATAGATAGAATAAAATAGATAAATATAATAGATTATATAGAATAGATAGATAGAATAGAATAGAGAAATAGATTAGATATATAGCAGATATTTGGTAGACTAGATAGAATAAAATAGAATGAACTAGAATAGGTAGAATAGAATAGGTAGAAATGTATAAATAGACAGAATAGGTAGATGGGATGGAAATATAGAATAGATACGCAGAATAGATAGATAGAATAGAATAGATAGAATAGAACAGAATAAATAGAATAGAATAGATAGAATATAATAAATAGACAGAATAGATAGATATAATAGATAGACAGATTCGACAGAAATAATTGAATAAATAGAATAGAATAGATAGAATAGAATACATAGAAAAGAATAGATATTCAGAATTGATAGAGTAGAAAAGAATAGATAGATAAAATAGATAGAATAGATAAAGTAGAATGGATAGAATAGAAGAGCTAGACAGAATAGATAGAATAGAATAGAGGGAATAGATAGATTAGATAGAATTGAATAGAGAAATAGAAGATAGATAGAATAACATAGATAGAATAGGATAGAATAGAATAGATAGATAGAAGGGAATAGAGAAAATAGAATAGATAGACAGAATAAAAAATAGTATAGATAGAATAATATTAATAGAACACGATAGATAGATAGAATAGAACAGATAGATTAGTTATAACAGAATAGATAGATAGAATAAAATAGAATAGAATAGAATAGGTAGAATAGAATAGATAGACGGATTAGATAAATAGATAGAAGAGAACAGATAGAAATGAATAGAGAAAAAGAACAGATAGATAGAATGAAATAGATAGAATAGATAGAATATAATATATAGATAGAATAGTAAGACTAGAATAGAGAAATAGAATAGATAGATAGAATAAAATAGAATAAAATAGATAGAATACAATAGATTAGATAGAATAGATATGTTTAATAGATAGACAGAATAGATAGATAGATAGATAGATAGACAGATACATAGATAGATAGATAGATAGATATGTTAGAATCTATATATTATAATAAATAGATAGATTAGATAGAATAGAATATACAGATAGAGTAGAATGGATAGAATAGTATAGATAGGATGTAATAGCATAAAGAGATAGAATAGATAGAATAGAGTAGATAGAATATTATAGTTAGAATATATAGATAGAACAGATTAGATAGGAGAGAATAAATAGAATAGATAAATAGGATAGATAGATAAAATAGTATAGATAAAATAGAATAGACTATGTAGAAGAGAATAGATAGATAGAATGAAATAGTGTAGAATAGATAGAATAGTATAGATAGACAGAATAGATAGATAGAATAGAATAGATAGAAAAGGATAGATTAGAGGAATAGAATAGATAGATAGAATAAAATAGATAAAATAGAATAGATAGAATAAAATAGATACCCAGAATAGAGAGATAGATAGAATAGATTAAATAGAATAGAATAAATATGGTAAAATAGATAGCTAGAATAGAGAAATATAATAGGTAGATCGAAAAAAATAGATAGAACAGAATATAATAGATAGATGGAATAGATAGAATTGATAAAATGGAATAGATAGAATAGAATAGATAAACAGAACAGAATAGATAGAATAGAACACAAAGATAAAATAGATAGATAGAATAGACAGATGGGATAGAGAGAATAGAATAGATAACATAGAATAGAGAAATATAATAGATAGATAGAATAAAATAGATAGATTAGATTAGATAGATGAAATAGAATAGAGAAATAGAGTACATAGATAGAATAAAATAGATAGAATAGATAGATAGAATAGGATAGATAGAATAGAATAGATAGAATAGAAAAGATTAATAGAATAGATAGAATAGAATAGAAATGATAGAATAGAATAGATAGAATAGAATTGATAGAAAAGAATAAATAGAATAGAATAGAAAGATTCGATAGAAAAGAATAGAATAATATAGATAGAATAGAATAGATAGAAATGAATAGACAGATAAAATAGAATAGATAGAACAGAATAGCTAGACAGAATAGAAAAGATAGACAATAGAATATATAGAATAGAATAGATGGACAGAATAGATATATAGAATAGAACAGAATAGAATGGATGGTATAGATATAATAGATAGAATATAATAGATAAACAGAATAGGTAGATAGAATAGAGTGGATAAAATAGACTAGATAGATGGAATAGATAGAATAGAATAGATGGAATACAATAGAATAGATAGAATAGGTACACAGAATAGATAGATAGCATAGAATATAGGAATAGAATAGATAGAATAGGAGAGACAGTCCAGATAGATAGAATGGATAGACAGAATAGATAGATAGAATAGATATAATAGATAGACAGAATAGATAGATAGAATGGAATAGATAGATAGAATAGGTAGAGAGAATAGAATAGAATAGATAGAATAGAATAGATAAGAGAAAGGAATAGTTAGATTAGAATAAATAGAGAGAATATATAGATAGAATAGAATAGAATAGATAGAATAGAATATATAGATGGAATAGAATAGATAGATAGAATAGAATAGAATAGATAGAACAGAATAAATAGAATAGAATAGATTGAACACAATTGATAGAATAAAATAGATAGAATAGAATACGTAGAACACATAGACAGAATAGATAGATAGAATAGATAGATGTAATAGATAGACATAATAGATAGTTTGAATAGAATAGATAGAATTGAACAGAGAGAATAGATAGATAGAATAGATAGACAGAATAGATAGATAGAAGAGAATAGATAGATGAAATAGATAGAATAGATAAAATAGATAGACAGAATGGATAGATAGAATAGAATAGAATAGAGTAGAATAGTATAGAATAGATGGAATAGAGAAATATAATAGATAGATAGAATAACATAGGTAGAATAGATTAGATAGATAAAATAGAGTAGAGAAATATAGTAGATAGATAGAATAAAATAGATAGGATAGATAGAATAGAATGGATAGAATAGAATAGATAGAATAGAATAGAGAAATAGAACAGATAGAATAGAATAGAAATGATGGGATAGAATAGATAGAATAGAATTGATAGATAGAATGGAATAAATAGAATAGAATAGAACAGATAGATTAGATAGAATAGAATAGTATAGATAGAATAGTATAGATAGAATTGAATAGACAGATAGAATAGAATAGGTAGAACAGAATACCTAGACAGAATAGAATAGAGACAATAGAATATGTAGATTAGAACAGATAGACAGAATAGATAGATAGAATAGGACAGATTAGAATAAATGGTATAGATATAATAGATAGGATATTTTAGATAGAATAAAATACATAAACAGAATAGGTAGATAGAATAGAATGGATAGAATAAGCTAGACAGATGGAAAAGTTAGAATAGAATAGAATAGATAGAATAGACAGAATAAATAGAATAGAATAGAGAAATAAAATAGATACAATTGGAAAGACAGTCCAGAGAGATAGAATGGATAGACAGAATAGATAGATAGAATGGAATAGATAGACAGAATGGATAGATAGAATAGAATAGACAGACAGTTTAGGCAGATAGAATAGAATAGATAGAGAGAAAGGAATAGTTAAATTAGAATAGATAGAGAGGATAGGTAGAATAGAATGGATAGAACTGAATAGAATAGATAGAATAGAATAGATAGAATACAATAGATATAATAGAAAATATAGAATAGAACAGATAGAAAGAGTAGATAGATAGAATAGATAGCCAGAATAGATAGATAGAATAGAATAGATGGAAGAGAACAGAAAGACAGAATAGATAGAATAGAATAGATAAATGAAATAGATGGAATAGATAAAATAGAATAGATAGACAAAGTAGATAGAATAGAACAGAATAGAGTAGAATACAATAGAATAGATGGAATAGAGAAATAGAATAGATAGATAGAATAACATAGATGGAATAGAATAGAATAGATAGAATGAAATACATAGAATAGAATATATAGATAGAATAGATCGACTGAATAGATAGATTGAATAGAATAAGTAGAAGAGAATAGATTAGAGAAATAGAATAGATAGATAGAATCAAATAGATAAAATAGAATACATAGAATAAAATAGATAGAGTAGAATAGATAGCAGAATAGATAGAATAAATAGATGGGATAGATAGAATAGAATATATAACATAGGATAGAGAAATATAATTGATAGATATAATAAAACAGATAGAATAGATTAGATAGATAAAATAGAATAGAGAAATATAGTATATGGATAGAATAAAATAGATAGAATAGGATAGATAGAATAGGATAGAATAATATAGATAGAATAGAAAAGATTATTAGAATAGATAGAATAGAATAGAAATGATAGAATAGAATAGATAGAATAGAATTGATAGAAAAGGATAAATAGAATAGAATAGATAGATTCGATAGAATAGAATAGAATAGTATAGATAGAATAGAATAGATAAAATTGAATAGACAGATAGAATAGAATAGATAGAACAGAATAGCTAGACAGAATAGAATAGATAGAAAAAATATAATATATAGAATAGAATAAATAGACAGAATAGATATATATTGAATAGAACAGAATAGAATGGATGGTATAGATGTAATAGATAGAATATAATATATAAACAGAATAGGCAGACAGAATAGAGTGGATAGAATAGACTAGCTAGATGGAACTGGTAGAATAGAATAGATAGATTAGAATAGAATAGATAGAATAGGTACATTGTATAGATAGAATAGAATAGAGGAATAGAATAGATAGAATAGGATAGACAGTCCAGATAGATAGAATAGATAGATAGAATAGATAGACAGAATAGATAGATAGAATAGGCAGATAGAATAGAAGAGATAGAATAGAATGGATAGAATAGAACAGATAGAGAGAAAGGAATAGTTTGATTAGAATAAATAGAGAGAATATATAGATAGAATAGAATAGAATAGAATAGAACAGAATAGATAGATGGAATAGAGTAGATAGATAGAATAGAATAGAATAGATAGAATAGAATAAATAGAATAGAATAGATTGAACACAATAGATAGAATATAATAGATAGAATAGAATACATAGAACAGATAGACAGAATAGATAGATAGTATAGAAATATATAATAGCAAGACAGAATAGATACATTGAATAGAATGGATAGAATTGAACAGACAGACAGAATAGATAGATAGAATAGATAGACAGAATAAATAGATAGAAGAGAATAGATAGATGAAATAGATAGAATAGATAAAATAGATAGACAGAATAGATAGATAGTATAGAATTGAATAGAATAGAATAGTATAGAATAGATGGAACAGAGAAATATAATAGATAGAATAACATAGATAGAATAGATTAGATAGATAAAATAGAGTAGAGAAATAGAGTAGATAGATAGAATAAAATAGATAGGATAGATAGAATAGAATGGATAGAATAGAATAGATAGAATAGAATAGAGAATTAGAATAGATAGAATTGAATAGATATGATGGGATAGAATAGATAGAATAGAATTGATAGATAGAATGGAATAAATAGAATAGAATAGAATAGATAGAACATATAGATTAGATAGAATAGAATTGTATAGATAGAATAGAATAGATAAAATTGAATAGACAGATAGAATAGAATAGGTAGAACAGAATAGCTAGACAGAATAAAATAGATAGACAATAGAATATATAGAATGGAATAGATAGACAGAATAGATAGATAGAATAGAACAGAATAGAATAGATGGCATAGATATAATAGATGGAATATAATAGATAAACAGAATAGGTAGATAGAATAGAATGGACAGAATGGACTAGATAGATGGACTAGATACAATAGAATAGATAGAATAGGTAGACAGAATAGATAGATAGAATAGAATAGAGAAAGAGAATAGATAGAATAGGACCGCGTCCAGATAGATAGAATGGATAGACAGAATAGATAGATTGAGTAGATAGAATGGAAATGAGAGACAGAATAGTTAGATAGAATTGAATAGATAGACAGAATAGGCAGATAGAATAGAATAGATAGAATGGAATAGATAGAGAGAAAGGAATAGATAGGTTAGAATAGATAGAGAGAATAGATAGATATAGTAGAATAGATAGAATAGAATAGATGGATAGAATAGATAGATAGAATAGAATAGATAGAATAATATAAATAGAATAGAATAGATTGAACACAATAGATAGAATATAATAGATGGAATAGAATAAATACAATAGAACAGATAGACAGAATAGAAGATAGAATAGAATAGATATAATGGAAAAGACAGAATAGATAGAAAACATAGACAGAATAGATAGATAGAATAGATAGATGAAATAAATAGAATAGATAGACAGAATAGATATGTAGTATAGAATAGAGCAGAATAGAAGAGAATAGAGGGAATAGAGAAATAGAATAAATAGATAGAATAACATAGATGGAATAGATTAGTATAGATAGAATAAAATAGATAGATGTAATAGATTATAGAGGATAGAATAGATAGAGAGAATAGATAGATGGAACAGAATAGAGAAAAAGAATAGAGATATAGAAAAAAATTGGTAGAATAGATACAATAGAATAGATAGATAGAATAAACTAGATAGATAGAATAGAATAGGTAAAAAACAATAAATAGACAGAATAGCTAGTTGGAATGAATAGATGGAATAGATACACAGAATAGACAGATAGAATAGAAAAGATAGAATAGAACAGAATAAATAGAATAGATAGAATATAATAGAGAGAATATAAGAGATAGACAGAATAGATAGATATAATAGATAGACAGAATAGAGAGTTATAATAGAATAGATAGAATAGAATAGACAGAATAGAATACATAGAATAGAATAGATATTCAGAATTGATAAATAGAGTAGAATAGAATTGATAGATAAAATAGATAGAATAGATAAAATAGAATGGATAGAATAGAAGAGATAGACAGAATAGATAGATAGAATAGAATAGATAGAATAGAATAGACAGAATAGAATACATAGAATAGAATAGATATTCAGAATTGATAAATAGAGTAGAATAGAATAGGTAGAAAAAATAGATAGGATAGATAAAATAGAATGGATAGAATAGAAGAGATAGACAGAATAGATAGATAGAACAGAATTGATAGATAGAAATGAATAAATAGAATAGAATAGATAGATTCGATAGAATAGAATAGAATAATATAGATAGAATAGAATAGATAGAATTGAATAGACTGATAGAATAGAATAGATAGAACAGAATAGCTAGACAGAATAGATTAGATAGAAAATAGAATATATAGAATAGAATAGATAGACAGAATATATATATTGAATAGAACAGAAAAGAATGGATGGTATAGATATAATAGACAGAATATAGTAGATAAACACAATAGGAAGACAGAATAGAGTGGATAGAATAGACTAGCAAGATGCAAAAGATAGAAGAGAATAGATAGATTACAATAGAATAGATAGAATAGGTACACAGAATAGATAGAATAGAATAGAGGAATAGAATAGATAGAATAGGATAGACAATCCAGATAGATAGAATGGATAGAATAGAATAGAATAGATAGACAGAATAGATAGATAGAATGGAATAGAAAGATAGAATAGGCAGATAGAATAGAATAGATAGAATAGAGTGGATAGAATAGACTAGAAAGATGGAATAGATAGAATAGAATAGATACAGTGGACAGAATAATTAGAATAGAATAGAGAAATAGAATAGATACAATAGGATAGACAGTCGAGATAGATAGAAAGGATAGACAGAATAGATAGATAGAATGGAATAGATAGACAGAATGGATAGATAGAATAGAATAGATGCAGTTTAGTCAGATAGAATAGAATAGATAGAGAGAAAGAAATATTTAGATTAGAATAGATAGAGCGAATAGATAGGTAGAATAGAAAAGATAAAACAGAATAGAATAGATAGAATAGAATAGAATTGATAGAATACAATAGATATAATAGAAAATATAGAATAGAACAGATAGACAGAATAGATAGATAGAATAGATAGACAGAATAGATAGATAGAATAGAATAGATGGAAGAGAACAGACAGACAGAATAGATAGATAGAATAGAATAGATAAATGAAATAGATAGAATAGATCAAATAGAATAGATAGACAATGTAGATAGATAGAATAGAACAGAATAGAGTAGAATAGAATAGAATAGAGTAGATGGAGTAGAGAAATAGAATAGATAGATAGAATAACATAGATGGAATAGAATAGAATAGATAGAATGGAATAGATAGAATAGAATATATAGATAGAATAGATAGACTGAATAGATAGATAGAATAGAATATATGGGCTAGAAGAGAATAAATAGAATAGATTATATAGAATAGAATAGATATATAGAATATATAGACAGACTAGATAAATGGAATATAATTGATAGAATAAAATAGATAGATAGAATAGATAGACAGAAGTGAATAACTAGAATAGACAGATGGAATAGATTGCCGGAATAGATAAATAGAATAGAATAGTTAGAATAGGATAAATAGTATAGATAAAACAGAATATATAAAAGAGAATAGATATATGGAATAGAATAGATAGAATAGAATAGATAGAATAGATAGATGGACAGAATAGATAGATAGAATAGAATAAGTAGAAGAGAATAGATTAGAGAAATAGAATAGATAGATAGAATAAAATAGATAAAATAGAATAGATAGAATAGAATAAATAGGCGGAATAGATAGATAGAATAGATTAGTTAGAATAGAATAAATAGAGTAAAATAGATATCTAGAATTGAGAAATACAATAGATAGATCGAAAAAATAGATAGAATAGATTAGAATAGATAGATGGAATGGATAGACTACATAGAATGGAATAGATAGAATAAAATAGATAAACAGAGTAGAATGGATAGAATAGAACACATAAATAGAATAGATAGATAGAATAGATAGATGGAATAGATTGATAGAATAGGGTAGAATAGGTAGAATAGATGGAATAGATAGAAAAGAATAGATAACATAGAAGAGGGAAATATAATAGATAGATAGAATCAAATAGATAGAATAGATTAGATAGATAAAACAGAATAGAGAAATAGAGTAGATAGAATAAAATAGATAGAAAAGATAGATAAAATAGGATAGATAGAATAGAATGGATAATATAAAATAGATAGAATAGAATAGAGAAATAGAATAGATCGAATAGAATAGAAATGATAGAATAGAATAGATAGAATAGAATTGATAGATACAACAGAATAAATAGAATAGATAGATTCGATAGAATAGAATAGTATAGATAGAATAGAATAGATAGAATTGAATAGACAGATAGAATAGAATAGATAGAACAGAAAAGCTAGACAGAACAAGATAGATAGACAATAGAATATATAGAATAGAATAGACAGAATAGATAGATAGAATAGAACAGAATAGAATAGATGGTATAGATATGATAGATAGAATTTAATTGATAAACAGAATAGGTAGATAAAATAGAATGGACAGAATAGACTAGATAGATGGAATAGATAGAATAGATTGGTATAGATAGAATAGGTAGACAGAATAGATAGATAGAATAGAATAGAGAAAGAGTATAGATAGAATAGGATACAGTCCAGATAGATAGAATGGATAGACAGAATAGATAGATAGAATAGAAATGAGAGACAGAACAGTTAGATAGAATGGAATAGATAGACAGAATAGGCAGATAGAATAGAATAGATAGAATAGAATGGGTAGAATAGAATAGACAGGGAGAAAGGAATAGATAGGTTAGAATAGATAGATAGAGTAGAATAGATAGTATAGAATAGGTGGATAGAATAGATAGTATAGAATAGAATAGATAGAATAGTGTAAATAGAATAGAATAGATTGAACACAATAGATAGAATATAATAGATAGAATAGCATATATAGAATAGAACAGATAGACACAATAGAAGATAGAATAGAATAGATATAATGGAACAAACAGACAGAATAGTTAGAAAACATAGACAGAATAGATAGATAGAATAGAATAGATAGATGAAATAGATAGACTAGGTAAGAATAGAATAGATAGACAGAGTAGATAGGTAGAATAGAATAGAGTAGAATGGAATAGAATAAATGGAATAGAGAAATAGAATAGATAGATAGAATAACATAGATGGAATGGAATAGTATAGATAGAATAAAATAGATAGATATAATAGATTATACAGGATAGAATAGATAGAGAGAATAGATAGATAGAATAAAATAGAGAAATAGAATAGAGAGATAGAATAAAATTGGTAGAATAGATAGAATAGAATAGAGAGAATAGAATAGATAGATAGAATTAACTAGATAGATAGAATAGAATAGGTAGAAAAGAATAAATAGACATAATATGTAGTTGGAATGGATAGATAGAATAGATACACAGAATAGATAGATAGAATAGAATAGATAGAAGAGAACAGAATAAATAGAATAGAATAGATAGAACATAATAGATAGACAGAATAGATAGATACAATAGATAGACAGAATAGACTGATATAATAGAATACATAGAATAGAATAGACAGAATAAAATACATAGAAAAGAATAGATATTCAGAATTGATAGATAGTGTAGATTAGAATAGATAGATAAAATAGATAGAATAGATTAAAATAGAATGGATAGAATAGAAGAGATAGACAGAATAGATAGATAGAATAGAATAGATAGAATAAAATAGATGGAATAGATAGAATAGATAGAATTGAATTGAGAAATAGAAGATAGATAGAATAACATAGATAGAATAGAGTAGATAGAATAGAATATATAGATAGAAGAGAATAGAGAGAATAGAATAGAATAGATAGACAGAATAAAAGATAGTATAGATAGAATAACATAAGTAGAACACGATAGATAGATAGAATAGAATAGAATAGAATAGAATAGAATAGAATAGATAGAAAAGAACAGATAGATTAGATAGACAGAATAGATAGATAGGATAGAATAGAATAGATAGAATAGAAGAGACAGACGGATTAGATAGATAGAAATGAATAGTTAAATAGAATAGATAGATAGAATAAAATAGATAGATTATAATAGATAGATAGAATAGATAGACGAGAATAGACAAATTGAATAGATAGAATAGATTGAATACTATAGATTAGATAGAATAGAATATATATGTAGAATATATAGACAGAATATATAAATAAATAGATAGATATGTTGGAATATATATATATATATATTAGAATAAATAGATAGAATAGATAGAATAGAATATATAGATAGAGTAGAATAGATAGAAAAATATAGATAAAATGTAATAGAATAAAGAGACAGAATAGATAGAATAGAGTAGATAGAAAATTATAGTTAGAATATATAGATGGAATAGAGTAGATAGAAGAGAATAGATAGTATAGATGGATAGAATAGATAGATAAAATAGTATAGATAAAATAGAATATAATAGGTAGAAGAGAATAAAAAGATACAATAAAATAGATAGAGTTGAATAGATAGAATAGAATAGATAGAGAGAATAGATAGATAGAATAGAATAGGTATAATAGAATAGATAGATATAATAAAATAGGTAGAATTGAACAGATAGAATAGAATAGAGAGAATGGAATAGATAGATAGATTACAATAGGTAGATAAAATAGAATATATAGATAGAAGAGATTATATAGATAGAATAGAATAGATACATTAGAATAGGTAGATAGAATAGATAGATAGAATATAATAGGTAAAATATTGTAGATAGATAGAATATATTGGTAGAATAGAATAGATAGAATAGTTAGATAGAATATATACACAGACTAGATAGATAGAATATAATAAATAGGATAGAATAGATAGCCAGAAAAGATAGATTATATAAAATATATGGTATATAATTTATAGATAGAATAGATAGAAAGAATAGATAGATAGGTAGATAGATGGATAGATAGTTAGAGTAGAATAGATAGACTGGAATAGATAGAGAGAAGAGAATAGATAGAATAGAATATATAGACAGAATAGATCGACTGAATAGATAGATTGAATAGAATAGACAGACTAGAAGAGAATAAATAGAATAAAATACATAGATGGAATAGATAGATAGAATAGAATAGATAGAATAAAATAGATAGATAGAATAGATAGAAAGAAGTAAAAACTAGAATAGATAGATAGAATAGATAGACAGAATAGATATATAGAACAGAATAGTTAGAATATTATAAATAGAAGAGATAGCTAGAATAGAGAGTGAACAGAATATATAGAATAGAATAGATATATGGAATAGAATAGGTAGAGTAGAATAGATGGAATGGAATTGATAGACAGAATAGTTAGATAGAATAGAATAGATTAGAGAAATAGAATAGATAGATAGAATAAAATAGATAAAATAGAATGGATAGAAAAAAATAGATAGAATAGAATAGAATTGCAGAATTGATAGATAGAATAGATTACATGGAATGGAATAAATTGAGTAAAATATATAGCTAGAATAGAGAAATATAATAGATAGATCGAAAAAAAATTGATAGAAGAGAATAGAATAAATAGATGGAATAGATAGAATGGAATAGTTAGAATAGAATAGATAAACAGAATAGAATACATAGAATAGAACACATAGATAGAATAGATAGATAGAATAGATAGATGGGATAAATAGAATAGAATATAAAACATAGAATAGAGAAATATAATAGATAGAATAAAGTAGATAGAATAGATTAGATAGATAAAATAGTATAGAGAAATAGAGTAGATAGATAGAATAAAATAGATAGAAGAGATAGAATAGGATAGATAGAATAGAATGGATAGAATAGAATAGATAGATTAGAATAGAGAAATGGAATAGATAGAATAGAATAGAAATGATGGAATAGAATAGACAGAATAGAATTGATAGATAGAATAGAATAAATAGAATAGAATAGAATAGATAGATTCGATAGAATAGAATATTATAGATAGAATAGAATAGATAGAATTGAATAGACAGACAGAATAGTATAGATAGAACAGAATAAATAGATAGAATAGAATAGATAGACAATAGAACATATAGAATAGATTAGATAGTCAGAAGAGATATATAGAATAGAACAGAATAGAATGGATGGTATAGATATAATAGATAGAATATAATAGATAAACAGAATAGGTAGATAGAATAGAATGGATAGAATAAACTAGATAGATGGAATAAATAGAATAGAATAGATAGAATAGGTAGACAGAATAGATAGATAGAATTGAATAGAGAAATAAAATAGATAGAAGAGGATAGACGATCCAGATAGATAGAATGGATAGACAGAATTGATAGATAGAATAGATAGAAATAAATATGTAGACAGAATAGAGAGATAGAATGGAATAGATAGATAGGATAGGCAGATAGAATAGAATAGATAGAATAGAATGGACAGAATAGAATAGATAGAGAGAAAGGAATAGTTAGATTAGAATAAATAGAGAGAATATATAGATAGAATAAAATAGAATAGAATAGATAGAATAGAATAGATAGATGGAATAGAATAGATAGATAGAATAGAATAAATAGAATGGAATAGATTGAACACAATAGAAAGAATATAATAGATAGAATAGAATGCATAGAATAGAACAGTTATTCAGAATAGATAGATAGAATAGATAGATATAATAGATAGGCAGAATAGATAGATTGAATAGAATAGATAGAATTGAACAGACAGACAGAATAGACTGATAGAAGAGATAGAGAGAATAGATAGATAGAATAGAATAGAATAGAATAGAGTAGAATAGAATAGATGGAATGGAGAAATATACCAGATAGATAGAATAACATAGATAGAATAGATTAGATAGATAAAATAGAGAAGATAGATAGAATAAAATAGATAGGATAGATAGAATAGAATGGATAGAATAGAATAGATTGAATAGAATAGAGAAATAGAATAGATAGAATAGAATAGAAATGATGGGATAGAATGGATAGAATAGACTTGATAGATAGAATGGAATAAATAGAATAGAATAGAACAAATAGATTAGATAGAATAGAATAGTATAGATAGAATAGAATAGATAGAATTGAATAGACAGATAGAATTGAATAGATAGAACAGAATACCCAGACAGAATAGAATAGATAGACAATAGAATATATAGATTAGAACAGATAGACAGAATAGATAGATAGAATAGGACAGAATAGATTAAATGTTATAGATATAATAGATAGAATATAATAGATAGAATAGAATAGATAAACAGAATAGGTAGATAGAATGGAATGGATAGAATATACTAGACAGATGGAATAGATAGAATAGAATGGAATAGGTTCCTTAGAATAGACAGACAGAATTGATTGATAGAATAGAATAGAGATATAGAATAGATAGAATAGTATAGACATTCCAGATAGATAGAATGGATAGACAGAATAGATAGATAGAATTGAATAGTTAGAATAGAATAGATAGACAGAATAGAAAGATAGATTAGAAT
Organism: Periplaneta americana; assembly: GCF_040183065.1. Taxonomy (NCBI): domain Eukaryota; kingdom Metazoa; phylum Arthropoda; class Insecta; order Blattodea; family Blattidae; genus Periplaneta; species Periplaneta americana. The sequence goes on along the minus strand of NC_091132.1, from coordinate 179,072,843 downwards.
AGGTAGACAGCATAGGCAGATAGAATAGAATAGATGGAATGGAATGAATAGAATAGAATAGATAGAGAGAAAGGAATAGTAAGATTAGAATAGACAGAGAGAATAGATAGATAGAATAGAATAGATAGAATAGAATAGAATAGATAGAATAGAATACACAGATAGATACAATAGAATAGAGCATTGAATAGAATAGATAGAATAGAATACTTAGATAGATACAATAGAATAGATAGAATAGAATAGATAGAATAGAAAATTTAGAATAGAACAGATAGACAGAATAGACAGATAGAATAGATAGATAGAAGAGATAGATAGAGTAGAATAGATGGAATAGAACAGACAGACAGAATAAATAGATAGAATAAATAGCCAGAACAGATAGATTATAATAGATAGATAAAATAGATAGAATAGATAAAATAGAATAGATAGACAAAATGGATAGTTAGAATAGAATAGAGTAGAATAGAATAGATGGAATAGAGAAATAGAATAGATAGATAGAATAACATAGATGAAATAGAATAGAATAGATAGAATGGAATAGATAGAATAGAATATATAGTTAGAATAGATCGACTGAATAGATAGATAGAATAGAATAAATAGGCTAGAAGAAAATAAATACAATAGAATAGATAGAATAGGTAGATGGAATAGATAGACAGAATAGAAAAATAGGATAGAATAGAAGGAATAAAATATATAGACAGATTAGATAGATAGAAGTGAATAACAAGAATAGAAAGATAGAATAGATAGACAGAATAGATATATAGAATAGAATAATTAGAATAGAATAAATAGAATAGATAGCTAAAATGGAGAGAGAATAGATAGATAGAATAAAATAGATAGAACAGAATATATAGAATATAATAGATATATGGAATAGAATAGATTAGAGAAATATAATGGATAGATGGAATAAAATAGATAAAATAGAATAGATAGAATAAAATAGATAGAATAGGATAGATAGGCGGAATAGATAGATAGAGTAGATTAGATAGAATAGAATAAATAGAGTAAAATATATATCTAGAATAGAGAAATATAATAGATAGAATAGAATAGATAGAATAGAATTGATATATAGAATAGAATAAGTAAAATAGAATAGAATAGATAGATTCGATAGAATAGAATTGTATAATTAGAATAGAATAGATAGAATTGAATAGACAGATAGAATAGAATGGATAGAACGGAATAGCTATACAGAATAGAATAGATAGACAATAGAATATATAGAATAGAATAGATAGACAGAATAGATAGAATAGAACAGAAGAGAATAGATGGTATATATATAATGGATAGAATATAATAGATAAACGGAATAGGTAGATAGAATAGAATGAATAGAATAGACTAGATAGATGGAATAGATAGAAAAGAAAGTAATAGATAGCATAGAATAGATATTTAGAATAGAATAGAGAAAGAGAATAGATAGAATAGGATACAGTCCAGACAGATAGAATGGATAGACAGAATAGATAGGTAGAATGGACAGAATAGAAATGATAGACAGAATAGTTAGATAGATTGGAATAGATACAGAATTGGCAGATAGTATGGAATAGATAGGAAAGAATGGATAGAATAGAATAGATAAAGAGAAAGGAATAGATAGATTAGAATAGATAGAAAAAAATAGATAGATAGAATAGAATAGATTAGATAGAATAGAATAGATGGATAGAATAGAATAGATAGATAGAATAGAATATATAGAATAGAATAAATAGAATAGAATAGATTGAACACAATAGATAGAATAGAATAGATAGAATAGAACAGATAGACAGAATAGAAGATAGAAGAGATAGATAGAATAGATAGACAGAATAGAGAGATTAGAATAGATATAATGGAACAAACAGACAGAATAGATAGATAGAAAACATAGACAGAATAGATAGATAGATTAGAATAGTTAGATGAAATAGATAGAATAGATAAAATAGAATAGATACACAGAATAGATAGATAGACTAGAATAGGTTAGAATAGAATAGATGGAATAGAGAAATAGAATAGATAGATAGAATAACATAGATGGAATAGAATAGAATAGATAGAATAAAATAGATAAATATAATAGATTATGTAGAATAGAATAGATAGATATAATAGAATAGTGAAATAGATTAGATAGATAGCAGAAAATTGGTAGACTAGATAGAATAGAATATATAGATAGAATAAACTAGAATAGGTACAATAGAATTGGTAGAAATGAAAAAATAGACAGAATAGGTAGGTGGAATGGATATATAGAATAGATACACAGAATAGATAGATAGAATAGAATAGATAGAATAGAACAGAATAAATAGAATAGAATAGATAGAATAGAATAGATAGAATATAATAGATAGACAGAATAGATAGATATAATAGAATAAATAGAATAGAGAGAATAGAATACATAGAATAGAATAGATATTCAGAATTGATAGATAGAGAAGAATAGAATAGATAGATAAAATAGATGGAATAGATAAAATAGAATAGATACACAGAATAGATAGATAGAATAGAATATATAGAATAGAACAGAAAAAATAGAATTGAATAGATAGAATATAATAGATAGTCAGAATAGATAGATATAATAGATAGACAGAATAGACAGATATAATAGTATAAATAGAATAGACAGAATAGAATACATAGAATAGAATAGATATTCAGAATTGATAGATGGAGTGGAATAGATTAGATAGATAAAATAGATGGAATAGATAAAATAGAATGGATAGAATAGAAGAGATAGACAGAATAGAAAGATAGAATAGAATAGATGGAATAGATAGATTAGATAGAATTGAATAGAGAAATAGAAGATAGATAGAATAACATAGACAGAATCGAATAGATAGAATAGAATAGATAGAAGAGAATAGAGAGAATAGAATAGATAGACAGAATAAAAGATAGTATAGATAGAATAACATAAATAGAAACGATAGATAGATAGAATAGAATAGATAGAAAAGAACAGATAGATAAGATAGACAGAATAGATAGATAGGATAGAATAGGATAGAATAGAATAGAATAGAATAGAATAGAATAGAATAGAATAGGTAGAATAGAATAGATAGACGGATTAGATAGATAGATAGATAGATAGATAGATAGATAGATAGATAGATAGATAGATAGATAGATAGATAGATAGATAGATAGATAGATAGGTAGATAGATAGATAGATAGATAGATAGATAGAAGAGAATAGATAGAAATGAATAGAGAAATAGAATAGATAGATAGAATAAAATAGATAGAATAGATAGAATATAATAGATAGAATATATATATTAGAATCAATAGATAGAGTAGATAGAATAGAATATATAGATAGAGTAGAATAGATAGAATAGTATAGACAGAATGTAATAGAATAAAAAGATTGAATAGATAGAATAGAGTAGATAGAATATTATAGTTAGAATATATAGATAGAATAGATTTGATATGAGAGAATAAATAGAATAGATAGATAGGATAGATAGATAAAATAATATAGATAAAATACAATAGAATAGGTAGAAGAGAGTTGATAGATAGAATAAAATAGATAAAGTAGAATAGATAGAATAGAATAGAATAGAATAGAATAGAATAGATAGACAGAACAGAATAGATAGAATAGAACACAAAGATAGAATAGATAGATAGAATAGATAGATGGATAGAGAGAATAGGATAGGTAACATAGAATAGAGAAATATAATAGATAGATAGAATAAAATAGATAGATTAGATGGAAAGAATAGGATAGATAGAATAGAATGTGTAGAATAGAATAGATAGAATAGAAAAGATTAATAGAATAGATAGAATAGAATAAAAATGATAGATTGCATAGAATAAATAGAATAGAACAGACAGATTCGATAGAATAGAATAGAATAGTATAGATAGAATAGAATAGATAGAATTGAATAGACAGATAGAATGGAATAGATAGAACAGAATAGCTAGACAAAATAGAATAGATAGAAAATAGAATATATAGAATAGAATAGATAGACAGAATAGATATATAGAATAGAACAGAATAGAATGGATGGTATAGATATAATAGATAGAATATAATAGATAAACAGAAAAGGTAGATAGAATAGAGTGGATAGAATAGACTAGACATAAGGAATAGATAGAATAGAATAGATAGAATGGAATAGAATAGATAGAATAGGTACACAGAATAGATAGATAGAATAGAATAGAGGAATAGAATAGATAGAATAGGATAGACAGTACAGATAGATAGAATGGATAGACAGAATAAATAGATAGAATAGATAGAATAGAATAGATAAACAGAATAGATAGATAGAATGCAATAGATAGATAGAATAGGCAGATAGAATAGAATAGATAGAATAGAATGGATAGAATAGAATAGATAGAGAGAAAGGAATAGTAATATTAGAATAAATAGAGAGAATTTATAGATAGAATAGAGTAGAATAGAATGGATAGAATAGAATAGATAGATGGAATAGAATAGATAGATAGAATAGAATAGAATAGAATAGAATAGATAGAATAGAATAAATAGAACAGAATAGATTGAACACAATAGATAGAATATAATAGATAGAATAGAATACATAGAACAGATAGACAGAATAGATAGATAGAATAGATAGATATAATAGATAGACAGAATAGATAGATTGAATAGAATAGATAGAATTGAACAGACAGACAGAATAGATAGATAGAATAGATAGACAGAATAGATAGTTAGAATAGAAGATAGATGAAATAGATAGAATAGATAAAATAGATAGAGAGAATAGATAGATAGAATAGAATAGAATAGAAAAGAATAGAATAGAATTGAGTAGAATAGTATAGAAAAGATGGAATAGAGAAATATAAAAGATAGATAGGATAACATAGATAGAATAGATCAAATAGGTAAAATAGAGTAGAGAAATAGAGTAGATAGATAGAATAAAATAGATAGGATAGATAGAAGAGAATGGATAGAATAGAATAGATAGAATAGAATAGAGAAATAGAATAGATAGAATAGAATAGAAATGATGGGATAGAATAGATAGAATAGAGTAGATAGATAGAATGGAATAAATAGAATAGAATAGGATAGATAGAACAGATAGATTAGATAGAATAGAATAGTATAGATAGAATAATATAGATGGAATTGAATAGACAGATAGAATAGAATAGATAGAACAGAATACCTAGACAGAATAGAATAGATAGACAATAGAATATATAGATTAGAACAGATAGACAGAATAGATAGATAGAATAGGACAGAATAGAATAAATGGTATAGATATAATAAGTAGGAAATTTTAGATAGATTGGAATAGATAAACGGGATAGGTAGATAGAATAGAATGGATAGAATAGGCTAGACAGATGGAATAGATAGAATAGAATAGAATAGATAGAATAGACAGCATAAATAGAATAGAATAGAGAAACAGAATAGATACAATCGGATAGACAGTCCAGATAGATAGAATAGATAGAGAGAATAGATAGATAGAATGGAACAGATAGACAGAATGGATAGATAGAATAGAATAGATAGACAGTTTAGGCAGATAGAATAGAATAGATAGAATAGAATTGATAGAGAGAAAGGAGTAGTTAGATTAGAATAGATAGAGAGAATAGATAGGTAGAACAGAATAGATAGAACAGGATAGAATAGATAGAATAGAATAGATAGAATACAATAGATATAATAGAAAATATAGAATAGAACAGACAGACACAATGGATAGATAGAATAGAATAGATAGAATAGAACAGAATAAATAGAATGGAATATATAGAATAGAATAGATAGAATATAACAGATAGACAGAATAGATAGATATAATAGATAGCCAGAATAGATAGATATAATAGAATAAATAGAATAGACAGAATAGAATACATAGTATAGAATAGTTATTCAGAATTGCTAGATAGAGTAGAATAGATTAGATAGATAAAATAGAATGGATAGAATAGAAGAGATAGACAGAATAGAAAGATAGAATAGAATAGATAGAATAGAATAGATGGAATAGATAGAATAGATAGAAATGAATAGAGAAATAGAAGATAGATAGAATAAAATAGATAGAATTGAATAGATAGAATAGAATAGATAGATAGAAGTGAATAGAGAGAATAGAATAGATAGACAGAATAAAAGATAGTATAGATAGAATAACATAAATAGAACACGATAAATAGATAGAATAGAATAGATAGAAAAGAACAGATAGGTTAGATAGACAGAATAGATAGATAGGATAGAATAGAATAGAATAGAATAGGTAGAATAGAATAGATAGGCGGTTTAGGTAGATAGATAGATAGAAGAGAATAGATAGAAATGAATAGAGAAATAGAATAGATATATATAATAAAATAGATAGAATAGATAGAATATAATAAATAGATAGTATAGTAAGACTAGAATAGACAAACAGAATAGATAGATGGAATAAAATTGAATAAAATAGATAGAATACAATAGATTAGATAGATTAGAATAGATATGTAGAATAGATAGACAGAATAGATAGACAGATAGATAGATAGATAGATAGACAGATAGATAGATAGATAGATAGATAGATAGATAGATAGATAGATAGATAGATAGATAGATAGATAGATAGATAGATAGATAGATAGATAGATATGTTAGAATATATATATTAGAATAAATAGAGTAGATAGAATAGAATATATAGATAGAGTAGAATAGATAGAATAGTATAGACAGAATGTAATAGAATAAAGAGATGGAATAGATAGAATAGAGTAGTTAGAATATTATAGTTAGAATATATAGATAGAATAGATTAGATAGAAGAGAATAAAGAGATAGATATATAGGATGGATAGATAAAATAATATAGATAAAATAGAATAGAATAGGTACAAGAGAGTAGATAGATAGAATAAAATAGATAGAGTAGAATAGATAGAATAGAATAGATAGACAGAATAGATAGATAGAATAGAATAGATAGAAGAGAATAGATTAGGGAAATAGAATAGACAGATAGAATAAAATAGATAAAATAGAATAGATAGAATAAAATAGATAGAATAGATTAGACAGCCAGAATAGACACATAGATAGAATAGATTACATAGAATAGAATAAATAGAGTAAAATAGATAGCTAAATTAGAGAAATAAAATAGATAGATCGAAAAAAATAGATAGAAGAGAATATAATAGATAGATGGAATAGATAGAATAGATAGAATGGAATAGATAGAATATAATAGATAAACAGAACAGAATAGATAGAATAGGACACAAAGATAGAATAGATAGATAGAATAGATAGATGGGATAGAGAGATTAGAATAGATAACATAGAATAGAGAAATATAATAGATAGATAGAATAAAATAGATAGATTAGATTAGATAGATGAAATAGAATGGAGAAATAGAGTAGATAGATAGAATAAAATAGATAGAATAGATAGAAAGAATAGGATAGATAGAATAGAGTGTGTAGAATAGAATAGATAGAATAGAATAAATAGAATAAATAGAATAGAATAGAAATGATAGAATAGAGTTGATAGAATAGAATTGATAGATAGAATAGAATAAATAGAAGAGAATAGATAGATTCGATAGAATAGAATAGAATAGTATAGATAGAATAGAATAGATAGAATTGAATAGATAGAGAGAACAGAATAGCTAGACAGAATAGAATAGATAGAAAATAGAATATATAGAATAGAATAGATAGACAGAATAGATATATAGAATAGAACATAATAGAATGGATGTTATAGATATAATAGATAGAATATAATAGATAAACAGAATAGGTAGATAGAATTGAGTGGATAGAATAGACTAGATATATGGAAAATATAGAATAGAATAGATAGAATGGAATAGAATAGATAGAATAGGTACATAGAATAGATAGATAGAATAGAATATAGGAATAGAATAGATAGAATAGGTACATAGAATAGATAGATAGAATAGAATATTGGAATAGAATAGATAGAATAGGATAGACAGTCCAGATAGATAGAATGGATAGACAGAATAGATAGATAGAATAGATGGAATAGAATAGATAGACAGAATAGATAGATAGAATGGAATAGATAGATTGAATAGGCAGATAGAATAGAATAGATAGAATAGAATGGTTAGAATAGAATAGTTACAGAGAAAGGGATAGTTAGATTAGAATAAATAGAGAGAATATATAGATAGAATAGAATAGAATAGATAGAATAGATAGATAGAATAGAATAGATAGATAGAATAGAATAGAATAGATAGAATAAAATAAATAGAATAGGATAGATTGAACACAATAGATAGAATATAATAGATAGAATAGAATACATAGAACAGATAGACAGAATAGATAAATAGAATAGATAGATATAATAGATAGACAGAATAGATAGATTGAATAGAATAGATAGAATTGAACAGAGAGACAGAATAGGTAGATAGAATAGACAGACAGAATAGATAGATAGAATAGAATAGATAGATGAAATAGATAGAATTGATAAAATAGATAGACAGAATAGATAGATAGAATAGAATAGAATAGAATTGAGTAGAATAGTATAGAATAGATGGAATAGAGAAATATAATAGATAGATAGGATAACATAGATAGAATAGATTAGATAGATAAAACAGAGTAGAGAAATAGAGTAGATAGATAGAATAAAATAGATAGGATAGATAGAATAGAATGGATAGTATAGAATAGATAGAATAGAATAGAGAAATAGGACAGATAGAATAGAATAGAAATGATGGGATAGAATAGATAGAATAGAATTGATAGATAGAATGGAATAAATAGAATAGAATAGAATAGATAGAACAGATAGATTAGATAGAATAGAATACTATAGATAGAATAGAATAGATAGAATTGAATAGACAGATAGAATAGAATAGATAGAACAGAATACCTAGACAGAATAAAATAGATAGACAATAGAATATATAGATTAGGACAGATAGATAGAATAGGACAGAATATAATAAATGGTATAGATATAATAGGTAGGATATTTGAGATAGAATAGAATAGATAAACGGGATAGGTAGATAGAATAGAATGGATAGTATAGACTAGACAGATGGAATAGATAGAATAGAATAGAATAGAATAGATAGAATATAATAGATAGAATAGACAGAATAAATAGAATAGAATAGAGAAATAGAATAGATACAATAGGATAGACAGTCCAGATAGATAGAATGGATAGACAGAATAGATAGATAGAATGGAATAGATAGACAGAATGGATAGATAGAATAGAATAGATAGACAGTTTAGGCAGATAGAATAGAATACATAGAATAGAATAGATACAGAGAAAGCAATAGTTAGATTAGAATAGATGGAAAGAATAGATAGCTAGAATATAATAGATAGAACAGAATAGAATAGGTAGAATGGAATAGAATAGATAGAATACAATAGATATAATAGAAAATATAGAATAGAACAGATAGACAGAATAGATAGATAGAATAGATAGACAGAATAGATAGATATAATAGAATAGATGGAAGAGAACAGACAGACAGAATAGATAGATAGAATAGAATAGATAAATGAAATAGATAGAATAGATAAAATTGAATACATAGACAAAGTAGATAGATAGAATAGAACAGAATAGAGTAAAATAGAATAGAATAGAATAGATGGAGTAGAGAAATAGAATAGATAGATAGAATAACATAGATGGAATAGAACAGAATAGATAGAATGGAATAGATAGAATAGAATATACAGATAGATTAGATCGACTGAATAGATAATTAGAATAGAATATATAAGCTAGAAGAGAATAAATAGAATAGATAGACTAGATAAATGGTATAGAATAGATAGAATAAAATAGATAGATAGAATAGATAGATAGAAGTGAATAACTAGAATAGATAGTTGGAATAGATCGACGGAATAGATATATAGAATAGAATAGTTAGAACAGAATAAATAGAATAGATAGAATAGAATAGATAAAATAGATAGATGGACAGAATAGATAGATAGAATAAAATAGATAAAATAGAATAGATAGAATGAAAAAGATAGAATGGAATAGATAGGCAGAATAGATAGATAGAATAGATTAGTTAGAATAGATAAATAGAGAAAAATAGATACCTAGAATATAGAAATATAATAGATAGATCGAAAAAGTAGAATAGATTAGAATAGATAGATGGAATAGATAGACTACATAGAATGGAATAGAGAGAATAGATAAACAGAATAGAATAGATAGAATAGAACACATAAATAGAATAGATATATAGAATAGATAGATGGAATAGATTGATAGAATAGGGTAGAATAGATAGAATAGATGGAATAAATAGAATAGAATAGATAACATAGAAGAGAGAAATATAATAGATAGATAGAATCAAATAGATAGAATAGATTAGATAGATAAAATATAATAGAGTAATAGAGTAGATAGAATAAAATAGATAGAATAGATAGATGGAATAGGATAGATAGAATAGAATGGATAAAATAGAATACATAGAATAGAATAGAGAAATAGAATAGATAGAATAGAATAGAAATTATAGATTCGATAGAATAGATTAGTATAGATAGAATAGATTAGATAGAATTGAATATACAGATAGGATAGAATAGATAGAACAGAATAGCTAGACAGAATAGAATAGATAGAATAGAATAGATAGACAGAATAGATAGATAGAATAGAACAGAATAGAATAGATGGTATAGATATAATAGATAGGATATAATAGATAAACAGAATAGGTAGATAGTATAGAATGGACAGAATAGACTGGATAGATGGAATAGATAAAATAGAATGGAATAGATAGAATAGGTAGACAGAATAGATAGATAGAATAGAATAATCAAAGAGAATAGATAGAATAGGATACAGTCCAGATAGAATGGATAGACAGAATAGATAGATAGAATAGAAAGAATAGAAATGAGAGACAGAATAGTTAGATAAAATGGAGTAGATAGACAGAATAGGCAAATAGAATAGAATACATAGAATAGAATGGATAGAATAGAATAGATAGAGAGAAAGGAATAGATAGATAGAATAGAATAGAATAGAATAGATAGAATAATATAAATAGAATAGAATAGATTGAACATATTAGATAGAATATAATAGATAGAATAGATAGATAGAATAAACTAGATAGATAGAATAGAATAGGTAGAAAAGAATATATAGACAGAATATGTAGTTGGAATGGATAGATAGAACAGATACATTGAATAGATAGATAGAATAGAACAGATAGACAGAATAGAAGATAGAATAGAATAGATATAATGGAACAAACAGACAGAATAGATAGATAGAAGACATAGACAAATTAGATAGATAGAATAAAATAGATAGATGAAATAGATAGAATAGATAAAATAGAATAGATAGACAGAATAGATAGGTATAATAGAATAGAGTAGAATAGAATAGAATAGAATAGATGGAATAGAGAAATAGAATAGTATAGATAGAATAAAATAGATAGATATAATAGATTATACAGGAGAGAATAGATAGAGAGAATAGATAGATAGAATAGAATAGAGAAATAGAATAGAGAGATAGAATAAAATTGGTAGAATGGATAGAATAGAATAGATAGATAGAATAAACCAGATAGATAGAATAGAATAGATAGAACAGAATATATAGAATAGAATAGATATCTGGAATAGAATAGAGTAGAATAGATAGAATGGAATAGATAGACAAAATAGATAGACAGAATAGAATAGATGGAAGAGAACAGACAGACAGAATAGATAGATAGAATAGAAAAGATAAATGAAATAGATAGAATAGACCAAATAGAATAGATGGACAAAGTAGATAGATATAATAGAACAGAATAGAGTAGAATAGAATAGAATAGATGGAATACGGAAATAGAATAGATAGATAGATAGAATAACATAGATGGAATAGAATAGAATATATAGAATAAACTAGATAGATAGAATAGAATAGGTAGAAAAGAATAAATAGACAGAATCTGTAGTTGGAATGGATAGATAGAACAGATACACAGAATAGATAGATAGAATAGAACAGATAGACAGAATAGAAGATAGAATAGAATAGATATAATGGAACAAACAGACAGAATAGATAGATAGAAGACATAGACAAATTAGATAGATAGAATAAAATAGATAGATGAAATAGAAAGAATAGATAAAATAGAATAGATAGACAGAATAGATAGGTATAATAGAATACAGTAGAATAGAATAGAAGAGATGGAATAGAGAAATAGAATAGTATAGATAGAATAAATTAGATAGATATAATAGATTATACAGGAGAGAATAGATAGAGAAAATAGATAGATAGAATAGAATAGAGAAATAGAATAGAGAGATAGAATAAAATTGGTAGAATGGATAGAATAGAATAGATAGATAGAATAAACCAGATAGATAGAATAGAATAGATAGAACAGAATATATAGAATAGAATAGATATATGGAATAGAATAGAGTAGAATAGATAGAATAGAATAGATAGACAGAATAGATAGATAGAATAGAATAGATGGAAGAGAACAGACAGACAGAATAGATAGATAGAATAGAAGAGATAATTGAAATAGATAGAATAGATCAAATAGAATAGATGGACAAAGTAGATAGATATAATAGAACAGAATAGAGTAGAATAGAATAGAATAGATGGAATACGGAAATAGAATAGATAGATAGAATAACATAGATGGAATAGAATAGAATAGATAGAATGGAATAGATAGAATAGAATATATAGATAGAATAGATCGACTGAATAGATAAATAGAATAGAATAGTTAGGCCATAAGAGAATAAATAGAAAAGATTCGATAGAATAGAATTGATATATAGAATAGATAGACAGACTAGATAAATAGATAGAATAGAATGGAATAGATAGAATAGAATAGAAAGAATAGGTAGACAGAATAGAAAGATAGAATAGAATAGAGAAAGAGTATAGATAGAATAGGATATAGTCCAGATAGATATAATGGATAGACAGAATAGATAGATAGAATAGATAGAATAGAAATGAGAGACAGAACAGTTAGATAGAATGGAATAGATAGACAGAATAGGCAGATGGAATATAATAGATAGAATAGAATAGAATAGATAGAGAAAGGAATAGATAGGTTAGAATAGATAGATAGAGTAGAATAGACAGTATAGAATAGATAGATAGAATAGATAGAAATAATAGAATAGATATAATAGTATGAATAGAATAGAAGATAGAATAGAATAAATATTATGGAACAGACAGAATAGATAGAAAACGTAGAGAGAATAGATAGATAGAATAGAATAGATAGATGAAATAGATAGACTAGAGAAAATAGAATACATAGACAGAATAGATAGGTAGAATAGAAGAGTAGAATAGAATAGAATAGATGGAATAGAGGAATAGAATAGATAGAATAACATAGATGGAATAGAATAGTATAGATACAATAAAATAGATAGATATAATAGATTATACAGCATAGAATAGATAGAGGGATTAGATAGATAGAATAAAATAGAGAAATAGAATAGAGAGATAGAATAAAATTGGTAGAAGAGATAGAATAGAATAGATACATAGAATAAACTAGATAGATAGGATAGAATAGGTAGAAAAGAATAAATAGACAGAATATGTAGTTGGAATGGATAGATAGAATAGATACACAGAATAGATAGATTGAATAGAATAGATAGAATAGAACAGAATAAATAGAATTGAATAGATAGAATATAATAGATAGAATATAATAGATAGACAGAATAGATAGATATAATAGATAGACAGAATAGACAGATATAATAGAATAGATAGAATAGAATAGACAGAATAGAATACATAGAAAAGAATAGATATTCAGAATTGATAGATAGAGTAGATTAGAATAGATAGATAAAATATATAGAATAGATAAAATAGAATGGATAGAATAGAAGAGATATACAGAATAGATAGAGTAGAATAGATAGAATAGAATAGATGGAATAGATAGAATAGATTGAATTGAATAGAGAAATAGAAGATAGCTAGAATAACACAGATATAATAGAATAGAATAGAATATATTGATAGAAGAGAATAGAGAGAATAGAATAGATAGACAGAATAAAAGATAGTATAGATAGAATAACATAAATAGAACACGATAGATAGATAGAATAGAATAGATAGAATAGAACAGATAGATTAGATAGACAGAATAGATAGATAGGATAGAATAGAATAGAATAGGTAGAATAGAATAGATAGACGGATTACATAGATAGATAGAATAGAATAGATAGAAATGAATGGAGAAATAGAATAGATAGATAGAATAAAATAGATAGAATAAATAGAATATAATAGATAGATAGAACAGATAGACTAGAATAGAGAAAAAGAATAGATAGATAGAATAAATTACAATAAAATATATAAAATAGAATAGATAGAATACAATAGATTAGATAGAATAGAATATATAGACAGAATAGATAGCTAGATAGATAGATAGATAGATAGATAGATAGATAGATAGATAGATAGATAGACAGATAGATTTAGATAGATAGATAGATAGATAGATAGATAGATAGATAGATAGATAGATAGATAGACACAGATAGATAGATAGATAGATATGTTGGAATATATATATATGTACATATATATTAGAATAAATAGATAGAATAGATAGAATAGAATATACAGATAGAGTAGAATACATAGAATAATATAGATAAAATGTAATAGAATAAAGAGATAGAATTGATAGAATAGAGTAGATAGAAAATTATAGTTAGAATATATAGATGGAATAGATTAGATAGAAGAGAATAGATAGAATAGATGGATAGAATAGATAGATAAAATAGTATAGATATAATAGAATAGAATAGGTAGAAGAGAATAGAAAGATATTATAAAATAGATAGTGTAGAATAGATAGAATAGAATAGATAGACAGAATAGATAGATAGAATAGAATAGATAGCTATAATAAAATAGGTAGAATTGAATAGATTGAATAGAATAGAGAGAATGGAATAGATAGATAGATTACAATAGGTAGATAGAATAGAATATATAGATAGAAGAGATTATATAGATAGAATAGAATAGATACATTAGAATAAATAGATAGAATAGATAGATAGAATATAATAGATAAAATATTGTAGATAGATAGAATATATTGGTAGAATAGAATAGATAGAATAGATAGATAGAATATTTACACAGACTAGATAGATAGAATATAATAAATAGGATAGAATAGATAGCCAGAAAAGATAGATTATATAAAATAAATGGTATATAATTTATAGATAGAATAGATAGACAGAATAGATAGATAGGTAGATAGATGGATAGATAGATAGAGAGAATAGAATAGATAGACTGGAATAGTTAGAGAGAAGAGAATAGATAGAATAGAATATAAAGATAGAATAGATCGACAGAATAGATAGATGGAATAGAATAGACAGTCTAGAAGAGAAAAAATAGAATAGAATACATAGATGGAATAGATAGAATAGAATAGATAAAATAAAATAGATAGAATAGATAGATAGAAGTAAAAAACCAGAATAGATAGATAGAATAGATAGACAGAATATATATATAGAATAGAATAGTTAGAATATTATAAACAGAAGAGATAGCTAGAATAGAGAGAGAACAGAATATATAGAATAGAATAGATATATGGAATAGAATAGATAGAGTAGAATAGATAGAATGGAATAGATAGATAGAATAGTTAGATAGAATAGAATAGATAGAAGAGAATAGATTAGAGAAATAGAATAGATAGATAGAATAAACCAGATAGATAGAATAGAATAGATAGAACAGAATATATAGAATAGAATAGATATATGGAATAGAATAGAGTAGAATAGATAGAATGGAATAGATAGACAGAATAGGTAGATAGAATAGAATAGATGGAAGAGAACAGACAGACAGAATAGATAGATAGAATAGAAGAGATAATTGAAATAGATAGAATAGATCAAATAGAATAGATGGACAAAGTAGATAGATATAATAGAACAGAATAGAGTAGAATAGAATAGAATAGATGGAATACGGAAATAGAATAGATAGATAGAATAACATAGATGGAATAGAATAGAATAGATAGAATGGAATAGATAGAATAGAATATATAGATAGAATAGATCGACTGAATAGATAAATAGAATAGAATAGATAGGCCATAAGAGAATAAATAGAAAAGATTCGATAGAATAGAATTGATATATAGAATAGATAGACAGACTAGATAAATAGATAGAATAGAATGGAATAGATAGAATAGAATAGAAAGAATAGGTAGACAGAATAGAAAGATAGAATAGAATAGAGAAAGAGTATAGATAGAATAGGATATAGTCCAGATAGATATAATGGATAGACAGAATAGATAGATAGAATAGAAATGAGACACAGAACAGTTAGATAGAATGGAATAGATAGACAGAATAGGCAGATGGAATATAATAGATAGAATAGAATAGAATAGATAGAGAAAGGAATAGATAGGTTAGAATAGATAGATAGAGTAGAATAGACAGTATAGAATAGATAGATAGAATAGATAAAAATAATAGAATAGATATAACAGTATAAATAGAATAGAAGATAGAATAGAATAAATATTATGGAACAGACAGAATAGATAGAAAACGTAGAGAGAATAGATAGATAGAATAGAATAGATAGATGAAATAGATAGACTAGAGAAAATAGAATACATAGACAGAATAGATAGGTAGAATAGAAGAGTAGAATAGAATAGAATAGATGGAATAGAGGAATAGAATAGATAGAATAACATAGATGGAATAGAATAGTATAGATACAATAAAATAGATAGATATAATAGATTATACAGCATAGAATAGATAGAGGGATTAGATAGATAGAATAAAATAGAGAAATAGAATAGAGAGATAGAATAAAATTGGTAGAAGAGATAGAATAGAATAGATACATAGAATAAACTAGATAGATAGGATAGAATAGGTAGAAAAGAATAAATAGACAGAATATGTAGTTGGAATGGATAGATAGAATAGATACACAGAATAGATAGATTGAATAGAATAGATAGAATAGAACAGAATAAATAGAATTGAATAGATAGAATATAATAGATAGAATATAATAGATAGACAGAATAGATAGATATAATAGATAGACAGAATAGACAGATATAATAGAATAGATAGAATAGAATAGACAGAATAGAATACATAGAAAAGAATAGATATTCAGAATTGATAGATAGAGTAGATTAGAATAGATAGATAAAATATATAGAATAGATAAAATAGAATGGATAGAATAGAAGAGATATACAGAATAGATAGAGTAGAATAGATAGAATAGAATAGATGGAATAGATAGAATAGATTGAATTGAATAGAGAAATAGAAGATAGCTAGAATAACACAGATATAATAGAATAGAATAGAATATATTGATAGAAGAGAATAGAGAGAATAGAATAGATAGACAGAATAAAAGATAGTATAGATAGAATAACATAAATAGAACACGATAGATAGATAGAATAGAATAGATAGAATAGAACAGATAGATTAGATAGACAGAATAGATAGATAGGATAGAATAGAATAGAATAGGTAGAATAGAATAGATAGACGGATTACATAGATAGATAGAATAGAATAGATAGAAATGAATGGAGAAATAGAATAGATAGATAGAATAAAATAGATAGAATAAATAGAATATAATAGATAGATAGAACAGATAGACTAGAATAGAGAAAAAGAATAGATAGATAGAATAAATTACAATAAAATATATAAAATAGAATAGATAGAATACAATAGATTAGATAGAATAGAATATATAGACAGAATAGATAGATAGATAGATAGATAGATAGATAGATAGATAGATAGATAGATAGATAGATAGATAGATAGACAGATAGATTTAGATAGATAGATAGATAGATAGATAGATAGATAGATAGATAGATAGATAGATAGATAGATAGATAGATAGATAGATAGATAGATAGATAGATAGATAGATAGATAGATAGACACATAGATAGATAGATAGATATGTTGGAATATATATATATGTACATATATATTAGAATAAATAGATAGAATAGATAGAATAGAATATACAGATAGAGTAGAATACATAGAATAATATAGATAAAATGTAATAGAATAAAGAGATAGAATTGATAGAATAGAGTAGATAGAAAATTATAGTTAGAGTATATAGATGGAATAGATTAGATAGAAGAGAATAGATAGAATAGATGGATAGAATAGATAGATAAAATAGTATAGATATAATAGAATAGAATAGGTAGAAGAGAATAGAAAGATATTATAAAATAGATAGTGTAGAATAGATAGAATAGAATAGATAGACAGAATAGATAGATAGAATAGAATAGATAGCTATAATAAAATAGGTAGAATTGAATAGATTGAATAGAATAGAGAGAATGGAATAGATAGATAGATTACAATAGATAGATAGAATAGAATATATAGATAGAAGAGATTATATAGATAGAATAGAATAGATACATTAGAATAAATAGATAGAATAGATAGATAGAATATAATAGATAAAATATTGTAGATAGATAGAATATATTGGTAGAATAGAATAGATAGAATAGATAGATAGAAAATTTACACAGACTAGATAGATAGAATATAATAAATAGGATAGAATAGATAGCCAGAAAAGATAGATTATATAAAATAAATGGTATATAATTTATAGATAGAATAGATAGACAGAATAGATAGATAGGTAGATAGATGGATAGATAGATAGAGAGAATAGAATAGATAGACTGGAATAGATAGAGAGAAGAGAATAGATAGAATAGAATATAAAGATAGAATAGATCGACAGAATAGATAGATGGAATAGAATAGACAGTCTAGAAGAGAAAAAATAGAATAGAATACATAGATGGAATAGATAGATAGAATAGAATAGATAAAATAAAATAGATAGAATAGATAGATAGAAGTAAAAAACCAGAATAGATAGATAGAATAGATAGACAGAATATATATATAGAATAGAATAGTTAGAATATTATAAACAGAAGAGATAGCTAGAATAGAGAGAGAACAGAATATATAGAATAGAATAGATATATGGAATAGAATAGATAGAGTAGAATAGATAGAATGGAATAGATAGATAGAATAGTTAGATAGAATAGAATAGATAGAAGAGAATAGATTAGAGAAATAGAATAGATAGATAGAATAAAATAGATAAAATAGAATGGATAGAAAAAAATAGATAGAATAGAATAGTTAGATAGAATAGATTACATGGAATAGAATAAATTGAGTAAAATAGATAGCTGGAATAGAGAAATATAATAGATAGATCGAAAAAAAATTGATAGAAGAGAATAGAATAAATAGATGGAATAGATAGAATAGATAGAATGGAGTAGTTAGAATAGAATAGATAAACAGAATAGATAGAATAGAACACATAGATAGAATAGATTGATAGAATAGATAGATGGGATAAATAGAATAGAATATATAACATATAATAGAGAAATATAATAGATAGATAGAATAAAATAGATAGAATAGGTTAGATAGATGAAATAGAATAGAGAAATAGAGTAGATAGATAGAATAAAATAGATAGAAGAGATAGAATAGGATAGATAGAATAGCGTGGATAGAATAGAATAGATAGATTAGAATAGAGAAATAGAATAGATAGAATAGAATGCAAATGAAGGAATAGAATAGATAGAATAGAATTGATAGATAGATAGAATAGAATAAAGAGAATAGAATAGATTAGAATAGATAGATTCGATAGAATAGAATAGTATAGATAGAATAGAATAGATAGAATTGAATAGACAGACAGAATAGTATAGATAGAACAGAATAGCCAGACAGAATAGAATAGATAGACAATAGAATATATAGAATAGAATAGATAGAATAGATGTATAGAATAGAACAGAATAGAATGGATGGTATAGATATAATAGCTAGAATATAATAGATAAACAGAATAAATAAATAGAATACAATGGATAGAATAGACTAGATAGATGGAATAGATAGAATAGAATAGATAGAATAGGTAGACAGAATAGATAGATAGAATTGAATAGAGAAATAAAATAGATAGAAGAGGATAGACGGTCCAGATAGATAGAATGGATAGACAGAATAGATAGATAGAATAGATAGAAATAAATATGTAGACAGAATAGATAGATAGAATGGAATAGATAGATAGAATAGGCAGATAGAATAGAATAGATAGGATAGAATGGATAGAATAGAATAGATAGAGAGAAAGGAATAGTTAGATTAGAATAAATAGAGAGAATATATAGATAGAATAAAATAGAATAGGATAGATAGAATAGAATAGATAGATGGAGTAGAATAGATAGAGAGAATAGAATAGATAGAATAGAATAAATATAATGGAATAGATTGAACACAATAGATAGAATATAATAGATAGAATAGAATGCATAGAATAGAACAGTTAGACAGAACAGATAAATAGAATAGATAGATATAATAGATAGGCGGAATAAATAGATTAAATAGAATAGATAGAATTGAACAGACAGAATAAACAGATAGAAGAGATAGAGAGAATAGATAGATAGAATAGATTAGATTAGAGAAGAATAGAATAGAATAGATGGAATAGAGAAATATAATAGATAGATAGAATAACATACATAGAATAGATTAGATAGATAAAATAGAGAAGATATATAGAATAAAATAGATGTGATAGATAGAATAGAATGGATAGAATAGAATAGATAGAATAGAATAGAGAAATAGAATAGATAGAATAGAATAGAAATGATGGGATAGAATATATAGAATAGAATTGATAAATAGAATGGAGTAAATAGAATAGAATAGAACAGATAGATTAGATAGAATAGAATAGTATAGATAGATTAGAATAGATAGAATTGAATAGACAGATAGAATTGAATAGATAGAACAGAATACCTAGACGAAATAAAATAGATAGACAATAGAATTTATAGATTAGAACAGATAGACAGAATAGATAGATAGAATAGGACAGAATAGAATAAATGTTATAGATATAATAGATAGAATATAATAGATAGAATAGAATAGATAAACAGAATAGGTAGATAGAATGGAATGGATAGAATATACTAGACAGATGGAATAGATAGAATATAATGGAATAGAATTATTAGAATAGATAGAATTGATTGATTGAATAGAATAGAGATATAGCATAGATAGAATAGGATAGACAATCCAGATAGATAGAATGGATAGACAGAATAGATAGATAGAATAGAATAGATACACAAAATAGAAAGATAGAATAGAATAGATAGACAGTATAGGCAGATAGAATAGAATAGATGGAATGGAATGAATAGAATAGAATAGATAGACAGAAAGGAATAGTAAGATTAGAATAGACAGAGAGAATAGATAGATAGAATAGAATAGATAGATTAGAATAGAATAGATGGAATAGAATACATAGATAGATACAATAGAATAGAGCATTGAATAGAATAGATATAATAGAGTACTTAGATACAATAGAATTGATAGAATAGAATAGATAGAATAGAAAATTTAGAATAGAACAGATAGGCAGAATAGATAGATAGAATAGATAGACAGAAGAGATAGATAGAGTAGAATAGATGGAATAGAACAGACAGACAGAATAAATAGATAGAATAGATAGCCAGAACAGATAGATTATAATAGATAGACAAAATAGATAGATTAGATAAAATAGAATAGATAGACAAAATAGATAGAATAGAACAGAATAGAATAGATGGTATAGATATAATAGATAGAATATAATAGATAAACAGAATAGGTAGATAGAATAGAATGGATAGAATAGACTAGATAGTTGGAATAGATAGAATAGAAAGGAATAGATAGCATAGAATAGATAGATAGAATAGAATAGAGAAAGAGAATAGATAGAATAGGATACAGTCCAGACAGATAGAATGGATAGACAGGATAGATAGGTAGTATGGATAGAATAGAAATGATAGACAGAATAGTTAGATAGAATGGAATAGATAGACAGAATAGGCAGATAGAATGGAATAGATAGACAGAATAGGCAGATAGAATGGAATAGATAGGACAGAATGGATAGAATAGAATAGATAGAGAGAAAGGAATAGATAGATTAGAATAGATAGAGAGAATAGATAGATAGAATAGAATAGATAGAATAGAATAGAATAGATAGAATAGAATAGATGGATAGAATAGAATAGATAGATAGAATAGAATATATAAAATAGAATAAATAGAATAGAACTGATAGACAGAATAGAAGATAGAAGAGATAGATAGAATAGATAGACAGAATAGATAGAGAGATTAGAATAGATATAATGGAACAAACAGACAGAATAGATAGATAGAAAACATAGACAGAATAGATAGATAGAATAGAATAGATACATGAAATAGATAGAATAGATAAAGTAGAATAGATAGGCAGAATAGATAGATAGACTAGAATAAATTAGAATAGAATAGATGGAATAGAGAATTAGAATAGATAGATAGAATAACATAGATGCAATAGAATAGATAGAATAAAATAGATAAATATTATAGATTATATAGAATAGAATAGATAGATATAATAGAATAGAGAAATAGATAACATAGATAGCAGAAAATTGGTAGACTAGATAGAATAGAATAGATAGATAGAATAAACTAAAATAGGTAGAATAGAATTGGTAGAAATGAATAAATAGACAGAATAGGTAGATGGAATGGATATATAGAATAGATACACAGAATAGATTGATAGAATAGAATAGATAGAATATAATAGATAGACAGAATAGATAGATATAATAGAATGAATAGAATAGACAGAATAGAATACATAGAATAGAATAGATTGATAGAGAGTAGAATAGAATAGATAGATAAAGTAGATAGAATAGATAAAATAGAATAGATACACAGAATAGATAGATAGAATAGAATAGATAGAATGGAATAAATAGAATAGAATAGAATAGATACACCAGATAGATTAGATAGAATAGAATAGTATAGATAGAATAATATAGATAGAATTGAATAGACAGATAGAATAGAAAAGATAGAACAGAACACCTAGACAGAATAGAATAGATAGACAATAGAATATATAGATTAGAACAGATAGACAGAATAGATAGATAGAATAGGACAGAATTGAATAAATAGTATAGATATAACAGGTAGGATATTTTAGATAGAATAGAATAGATAAACGGGATAGGTAGATAGAATAGTATGGATAGAATTGGCTAGACAGATGGAATAGATAGAATAGAAGAGATAGAATAGACAGAATAAATAGAATAGAGAAATAGAATAGATACAATGGGATAGACAGACCAGATAGATAGAATGGATAGACAGAATAGATAGATAGAATGGAATAGGTAGACAGATCGGATAGATAGAATAGAATAGATAGACAGTTTAGGCAGATAGAATAGAATTGATAGAGAGAAAGGAATAGTTAAATTAGAATAGAGAGAATAGATAGGTAGAATAGAATAGATAGAATATAATAGATAGATACAATAGATAGATATAATAGATAGACAGAATAGACAGATATAATAGAATAAATAGAATAGACAGAATAGAATACATAGAATAGAATAGATATTCAGAGTTGGTAGATAGAGTAGAATAGATTAGATAGATAAAATAGATAGAATAGATAAAATAGAATGGATAGAATAGAATAGATAGAATAGAATAGATGGAATAGATAGAGTAGATAGAATTGAATAGAGAAATAGAAGATAGATGGAATAACATAGATAGAATCGAATAGATAGAATAGAATAGATAAATAGAAGAGAATAGAGAGAATAGAATAGACAGAATAAAAGATAGTATAGATAGAACAACATAAATAGAACACGATAGATAATTAGAATAGAATAGATAGAAAAGAGCAGATAGATTATATAGACAGAATAGATAGATAGGATAGAATAGAATAGGTAGAATAGAATAGATAGACGGATTAGATAGATAGAAGAGAATAGATAGAAATGAATGGACAGATAGAATAGAATAGATAGAACAGAATACCTAGACGGAATAAAATAGATAGACAGTAGAATATATAGATTAGGACAGATAGACAGAACAGATAGATAGAATAGGACAGAATAGAATAAAGGGTATAGATATACTAGGTAACATATTTTAGATAGAATAGAATAGATAAACGGGATAGGTAGATAGAATGGAATGGATAGAATAGACTAGACAGATGGAATAGATAGAATAGAATAGAATAGATAGAATATAATAGATAGAATAGACAGAAAAAATAGAATAGAATAGAGAAATAGAATAGATACAATAGGATAGACACTCCAGATAGATACAATGGATAGACAGAATAGATAGATAGAATGGAATAGACAGAATGGATAGATAGAATAGAATAGATAGACAGTTTAGGCAGATAGAATAGAATAGATAGAATAGAATAGATAGAGAGATAGGAATAGTTAGATTAGAATAGATAGAAAGAATAGATAGGTAGAATAGAATAGATAGAACAGAATAGAATAGATAGAATAGAATAGAATAGATAGAATACAATAGATATAATAGAAAATATAGAATAGAACAGATAGACAGAATAGATAGATAGAATAGATAGACAGAATAGATACACATAATAGAATAGATGGAAGAGAACAGACAGAATAGATAGATAGAATAGAATAGATAAATGAAATAGATAGAATACATAAAATAGAATACATAGACAAAGTAGATAGATAGAATAGAACAGATTAGAGTAAAATAGAATAGAATAGAATAGAATAGATGGAATAGAGAAATAGAATAGATAGATAGAATAACATAGATGGAATAGAATAGAATAGATAGAATGGAATAGATAGAATAGAATATATAGATAGAATAGATTGACTGTATAGATAAATAGAATAGATAGGCTAGAAGAGAATAAATAGAATAGATTAGATAGAATAGAATAGATATACAGAATAGATAGACTAGATAAATAGAATAGATAGAATAAAATAGATAGATAGACTAGATAGATAGAAGTGAATAACTAGAATAGATAGATGGAATAGATCCACGGAATAGATATATAGAATAGAATAGTTAGAATAGAATAAATAGAATAGATAGAATAGAATATATAAAATAGAATAGATATATGGAATAGACTAGATAGAATAGAATAGATAAAATAGATAGATGGACAGTATAGATAGTTAGAATAGAATAAGTAGAAGAGAATAGACTAGAGAAATAGAATAGATAGATAGAATAAAATAGATAAAATAGAATAGATAGAATGAAATAGATAGAATAGAATAGATAGGCAGAATAGATAGATAGAATAGATTAGTTAGAATAGATAAATAGAGTAAAATAGATATCTGGAATAGAGAAATATAATAGATAGATCGAAAAAATAGATAGAATAGATTAGAATAGATAGATGGAATAGATAGACTAAATAGAATGGAGTAGATAGAATAGATAAATAGAATAGAATAGACAAAGAGAATAGACAGAATAGGATACAGTCCAGATAGAATGGATAGACAGAATAGATAGATAGAATAGAAAGAATAGAAATGAGAGACAGAATAGTTAGATAGAATGGAGTAGATAATCAGAATAGGCAGATAGAATAGAATACATAGAATGGAATGGATAGAATAGAATAGATAGAGAGAAATGAATAGAAAGGTTAGAATAGATAGAGAGAATAGATAAATAGAGTAGAATAGATAGAATATAATAGATAGATAGAATAGAATAGATAGAATAGAAGAGACAGACGGATTAGATAGATAGAAATGAATAGTTAAATAGAATAGATAAATAGAATAAAATAGATAGAATATAATAGATAGATAGAATAGATAGACGAGAATAGAGAAATAGAATAGATAGATAGAATAGATTGAATACAATAGATTAGATAGAATAGAATATATATGTAGAATATATAGACAGAATATATAAATAAATAGATAGATAGATATGTTGGAATATATATATATATATATATATATATATATATTAGAATAAATAGATAGAATAAATAGAATAGAATATATAGATAGAGTAGAATAGATAGAATATATAGATAAAATGTAATAGAATAAAGAGATAGAATAGATAGAATAGAGTAGATAGAAAATTATAGTTAGAATATATAGATGGAATAGAGTAGATAGAAGAGTATAGATAGAATAGATGGATAGAATAGATAGATAAAATAGTATAAATAAAATAGAATAAAATAGGTAGAAGAGAATAAAAAGATACAATAAAATAGATATAGTAGAATAGATAGAATAGAATAGATAGAGAGAATAGATAGATAGAATAGAATAGGTATAATAGAATAGATAGATATAATAAAATAGGTAGAATTGAACAGATAGAATAGAATAGAGAGAATGGAATAGATAGATTACAATAGGTAGATAAAATAGAATATATAGATAGAAGAAATTATATAGATAGAATAGAATAGATACATTAGAATAGGTAGATAGAATAGATAGATAGAATATAATAGGTAAAATATTGTAGATAGATAGAATATATTGGTAGAATAGAATAGATAGAATATTTAGTTAGAATATATACACAGACTAGATAGATAGAATATAATAAATAGGATAGAATAGATAGCCAGAAAAGATAGATTATATAAAATAAATGGTATATAATTTATAGATAGAATAGATAGAAAGAATAGATAGATAGGTAGATAGATGGATAGATAGTTAGAGTAGAATAGATAGACTGGAATAGATAGAGAGAAGAGAATAGATAGAATAGAATATATAGATAGAATAGATCGACTGAATAGATAGATTGAATAGAATACACAGACTAGAAGAGAATAAATAGAATAGAATACATAGATGGAATAGATAGATAGAATAGAATAGATAGAATAAAATAGATAGATAGAATAGATAGAAAGAAGTAAAAAACTAGAATAGATAGATAGAATAGATAGACAGAATAGATATATAGAACAGAATAGTTAGAATATTATAAATAGAAGAGATAGCTAGAATAGAGAGTGAACAGAATGTATACAATAGAATAGATATATGGAATAGAATAGGTAGAATAGAATAGATGGAATGGAATTGATAGACAGAATAGTTAGATAGAATAGAATAGATAGAAGAGAATAGATTAGAGAAATAGAATAGATAGATAGAATAAAATAGATAAAATAGAATGGATAGAAAAAAATAGATAGAATAGAATAGAATTACAGAATTGATAGATAGAATAGATTACATGGAATGGAATAAATTGAGTAAAATATATAGCTAGAATAGAGAAATATAATAGATAGATCGAAAAAAATTGATAGAAGAGAATAGAATAAATAGATGGAATAGATAGAATGGAATAGTTAGAATAGAATAGATAAACAGAATAGAATACATAGAATAGAACACATAGATAGAATAGATAGATAGAATAGATAGATGGGATAAATAGAATAGAATATAAAACATAGAATAGAGAAATATAATAGATAGAATAAAGTAGATAGAATAGATTAGATAGATAAAATAGAATAGAGAAATAGAGTAGATAGATAGAATAAAATAGATAGAAGAGATAGAATAGGATAGATAGAATAGAATGGATAGAATAGAATAGATTAGAATAGAGAAATGGAATAGATAGAATAGAATAGAAATGATGGAATAGAATAGACAGAATAGAATTGATAGATAGAATAGAATAAATAGAGTAGAATAGAATAGATAGACTCGATAGAATAGAATAGTATAGATAGAATAGAATAGATAGATTTGAATAGACAGACAGAATAGTATAGATAGAACAGAACAGCTAGATAGTATAGAATAGATAGACAATAGAAGATATAGAATAGATTAGATAGTCAGAAGAGATATATAGAATAGAACAGAATAGAATGGATGGTATAATTATAATAGATAGAATATAATAGATAAACAGAATAGGTAGATAGAATAGAATGGATAGAATAAACTAGATAGATGGAATAAATAGAATAGAATAGATAGAATAGGTAGACAGAATAGATAGATAGAATTGAATAAAGAAATAAAATAGGTAGAAGAGGATAGACGATCCAGATAGATAGAATGGATAGACAGAATAGATAGATAGAATAGATAGAAATAAATATGTAGACAGAATAGATAGATAGAATGGAATAGATAGATAGAATAGGCAGATAGAATAGAATAGATAGAATGGAATGGATAGAATAGAATAGATAGAGAGAAAGGAATAGTTAGATTAGAATAAATAGAGAGAATATATAGATAGAATAAAATAGAATAGAATAGATAGAATAGAATAGATAGATGGAATAGAATAGATAGATAGAATAGAATAAATAGAATGGAATAGATTGAACACAATAGAAAGAATATAATAGATAGAATAGAATGCATAGAATAGAACAGTTATTCAGAATAGATAGATAGAATAGATAGATATAATAGATAGGCAGAATAGATAGATTGAATAGAATAGATAGAATTGAACAGACAGACAGAATAGGCAGATAGAAGAGATAGAGAGAATAGATAGATAGAATAGAATAGAATAGAGTAGAATAGAATAGATGGAATAGAGAAATATACCAGATAGATAGAATAACATAGATAGAATAGATTAGATAGATAAAATAGAGAAGATAAATAGAATAAAATAGATAGGATAGATAGAATAGAATGGATAGAATAAAATAGATTGAATAGAATAGAGAAATAGAATAGATAGAATAGAATAGAAATGATGGGATAGAATAGATAGAATAGAATTGATAGATAGAATGGAATAAATAGAATAGAATAGAACAGATAGATTAGATAGAATAGAATAGTATAGATAGAATAGAATAGATAGAATTGAATAGACAGATAGAATTGAATAGATAGAACAGAATACCTAGACAGAATAGAATAGATAGACAATAGAATATATAGATTAGAACAGATAGACAGAATAGGTAGATAGAATAGGACAGAATAGACTAAATGTTATAGATATAATAGATAGAATATAATAGATAGAATAGAATAGATAAACAGAATAGGTAGATAGAATGGAATGGATAGAATATACTAGACAGATGGAATAGATAGAATAGAATGTAATAGGTTCCTTAGAATAGACAGACAGAATTTATTGATAGAATAGAATAGAGATATAGAATAGATAGAATAGTATAGACATTCCAGATAGATAGAATGGATAGACAGAATAGATAGATAGAATTGAATAGTTAGAATAGAATAGATAGACAGAATAGAAAGATAGATTAGAATAGGTAGACAGCATAGGCAGATAGAATAGAATAGATGGAATGGAATGAATAGAATAGAATAGATAGAGAGAAAGGAATAGTAAGATTAGAATAGACAGAGAGAATAGATAGATAGAATAGAATAGATAGAATAGAATACTTAGACAGATACAATAGAATAGATAGAATAGAAAATTTAGAATAGAACAGATAGACAGAATAGACAGATAGAATAGATAGACAGAAGAGATAGATTAGAATAGATGGAATAGAACAGACAGACAGAATAAATAGATAGAATAGATAGCCAGAACAGATAGATTATAATAGATAGATAAAATAGATAGAATAGATAAAATAGAATAGATAGACAAAATGGATAGTTAGAATAGAATAGAGTAGAATAGAATAGATGGAATAGAGAAATAGAATAGATAGATAGAATAACATAGATGAAAGAGAATAGAATAGATAGTATGGAATAGATAGAATAGAATATATAGTTAGAATATCTCGACTGAGTAGATAGATAGAATAGAATAAATAGGCTAGAAGAGAATAAATACAATAGAATAGATAGAATAGGTAGATGGAATAGATAGACAGAATAGATAAATAGGATAGAATAGAAAGAATAAAATATATAGACAGATTAGATAGATAGAAGTGAATAACTAGAATAGATAGATAGAATAGATAGACAGAATAGATATATAGAATAGAATAATTAGAATAGAATAAATAGAATAGATAGCTAAAATGGAGAGAGAATAGATAGATAGAATAAAATAGATAGAACAGAATATATAGAATATAATAGATATATGGAATAGAATGGATTAGAGAAATATAATGGATAGATGGAATAAAATAGATAAAATAGAATAGATAGAATAAAATAGATAGAATAGGATAGATAGGCGGAATAGATAGATAGAGTAGATTAGATAGAATAGAATAAATAGAGTAAAATATATATCTAGAATAGAGAAATATAATAGATAGAATAGAATAGATAGAATAGAATTGATATATAGAATAGAATAAATAAAATAGAATAGAATAGATAGATTCGATAGAATAGAATTGTATAATTAGAATAGAATAGATAGAATTGAATAGACAGATAGAATAGAATGGATAGAACAGAATAGCTATACAGAATAGAATAGATAGACAATAGGATATATAGAATAGAATAGATAGACAGAATAGATAGAATAGAACAGAATAGAATAGATGGTATATATATAATGGATAGAATATAATAGATAAACGGAATAGGTAGATAGAATAGAATGAATAGAATAGACTAGATAGATAGAATAGATAGAAAAGAAAGTAATAGACAGCATAGAATAGATATTTAGAATAGAATAGAGAAAGAGAATAGATAGAATAGGATACAGTCCAGACAGATAGAATGGATGGAAAGAATAGATAGGTAGAATGGATAGAATAGAAATGATAGACAGAATAGTTAGATAGATTGGAATAGATACAGAATAGGCAGATAGAATGGAGTAGATAGGACAGAATGGATAGAATAGAATAGATAAAGAGAAAGGAATAGATAGATTAGAATTGATAGAGAGAATAGATAGATAGAATAGAATAGATTAGATAGAATAGAATAGATGGATAGAATAGAATAGAGAGATAGAATAGAATATATAGAATAGAATAAATAGAATAGAATAGATTGAACACAATAGATATAATAGAATAGATAGAATAGAATATATAGAATAGAACAGATAGACAGAATAGAAGATAGAAGAGATAGATAGAATAGATAGACAGAATAGAGAGATTAGAATAGATATAATGGAACAAACAGACAGAATAGACAGATAGAAAACATAGACAGAATAGATAGATAGAATAGAATAGTTAGATGAAATAGATAGAATAGATAAAATAGAATAGATAGACCGAATAGATAGATAGACTAGAATAGATTAGAATAGAATAGATGGAATAGAGAAATAGAATAGATAGATAGAATAACATAGATGGAATAGAATAGAATAGATAGAATAAAATAGATAAATATAATAGATTATGTAGAATAGAATAGATAGATATAATAGAATACTGAAATAGATTAGATAGATAGCAGATAATTGGTAGACTAGATAGAATAGAATATATAGATAGAATAAACTAGAATAGGTAGAATAGAATTGGTAGAAATGAAAAAATAGACAGAATAGGTAGGTGGAATGGATATATAGAATAGATACACAGAATAGATAGATAGAATAGAATAGATAGAATAGAACAGAATAAATAGAATAGAATAGATAGAATATAATAGATAGACAGAATAGATAGATATAATAGAATAAATAGAATAGACAGAATAGAATACATAGAATAGAATAGATATTCAGAATTGATAGACAGAGAAGAATAGAATAGATAGATAAAATAGATGGAATAGATAAAATAGAATAGTTACACAGAATAGATAGATAGAATAGAATAGATAGAATAGAACAGAAAAAATAGAATTGAATAGATCGAATAGAATAGATAGAATATAATAGATAGACAGAATAGATAGATATAATAGAATAAATAGAATAGACAGAATAGAATACATAGAATAGAATAGATATTCAGAATTGATATATAGAGTAGAATAGATTAGATAGATAAAATAGATGGAATAGATAAAATAGAATGGATAGAATAGAAGAGATAGACAGAATAGAAAGATAGAATAGAGTAGATAGAATAGAATAGATGGAATAGATAGATTAGATAGAATTGAATAGAGAAATAGAAGATAGATAGAATAACATAGATAGAATCGAATAGATAGAATAGAATAGATAGAAGAGAATAGAGAGAATAGAATAGATAGACAGAATAAAAGATAGTATAGATAGAATAACATAAATAGGAACGATAGATAGATAGAATAGAATAGATAGAAAAGAACAGATAGATAAGATAGACAGAATAGATAGATAGGATAGAATAGGATAGAATAGAATAGAATAGAATAGGTAGAATAGAATAGATAGACGGATTAGATAGATAGATAGATAGATAGAAGAGAATAGATAGAAATGAATAGAGAAATAGAATAGATAGATAGAATAAAATAGATAGAATAGATAGAATATAATAGATAGAATATATATATTAGAATAAATAGACAGAGTAGATAGAATAGAATATATAGATAGAGTAGAATAGATAGAATAGTATAGACAGAATGTATTAGAATAAAAAGATGGAATAGATAGAATAGAGTAGATAGATTATTATAGTTAGAATATATAGATAGAATAGATTTCATATGAGAGAATAAATAGAATAGATAGATAGGATAGATAGATAAAATAATATAGATAGAATAGAATAGGTAGAAGAGAGTAGATAGATAGAATAAAATAGATAGAGTAGAATAGATAGAATAGAATAGAATAGATAGACAGAACAGAATAGATAGAATAGAACAGAAAGTTAGAATAGATAGATAGAATAGATAGATGGATAGAGAGAATAGGATAGATAACATAGAATAGAGAAATATAATAGATAGATAGAATAAAATAAATAGATTAGATGGAAAGAATAGGATAGATAGAATAGAATGTGTAGAATAGAATAGATAGAATAGAAAAGATTAATAGAATAGATAGAATAGATTAAAAATGATAGATTGAATAGAATAAATAGAATAGAACAGACAGATTCGATAGAATAGAATAGAATAGTATAGATAGAATAGAATAGATAGAATTGAATAGACATATAGAATGGAATAGATAGAACAGAATAGCTAGACAGAATAGAATAGATAGAAAATAGAATATATAGAATAGAATAGATAGACAGAATAGATATATAGAATAGAACAGAATAGAATGGATGGTATAGATATAATAGATAGAATATAATAGATAAACAGAATAGGTAGATAGAATAGAGTGGATAGAATAGACTAGATATAAGGAATAGATAGAATAGTATAGATAGAGAGAAAGGAATAGTTAGATTAGAATAAATAGAGAGAATTTATAGATAGAATAGAATAGAATAGAATGGATAGAATAGAATAGATAGATGGAATAGAATAGATAGATAGAATAGAATAGAGTAGAATAGAATAGATAGAATAGAATAAATAGAATAGAATAGATTGAACACAATAGATAGAATATAATAGATAGAATAGAATACATAGAACAGATAGACAGAATAGATAGATAGAATAGATAGATATAATAGATAGACAGAATAGATAGATTGAATAGAATAGAGAGAATTGAACAGACAGACAGAATAGATAGATAGAATAGATAGACAGAATAGATAGTTAGAATAGAAGATAGATGAAATAGATAGAATAGATCAAATAGACAGAATAGATAGATAGAATAGAATAGAATAGAATAGAATTGAGTAGAATAGTATAGAAAAGATGGAATAGAGAAATATAATAGATAGATAGGGTAACATAGATAGAATAGATCAAATAGGTAAAATAGAGTAGAGAAATAGAGTAGATAGATAGAATAAAATAGTTAGGATAGATAGAATAGAATGGATAGAATAGAATAGATAGAATAGAATAGAGAAATAGAATAGATAGAATAGAATAGAAATGATGGGATAGAATAGATAGAATAGAGTAGATAGATAGAATGGAATTTATAGAATAGAATAGGATAGATAGAACAGATAGATTAGATAGAATAGAATAGTATAGATAGAATAATATAGATGGAATTGAATAGACAGATAGAATAGAATAGATAGAACAGAATACCTAGACAGAATAGAATAGATAGACAATAGAATATATAGATTAGAACAGATAGACAGAATAGATAGATAGAATAGGACAGAATAGAATCAATGGTATAGATATAATAAGTAGGAAATTTTAGATAGAATGGAATAGATAAACGGGATAGGTAGATAGAATAGAATGGATAGAATAGGCTAGACAGATGGAATAGATGGAATAGAATAGAATAGATAGAATAGACAGCATAAATAGAATAGAATAGAGAAACAGAATAGATACAATGGGATAGACAGTCCAGATAGATAGAATAGATAGAGAGAATAGATAGATAGAATGGAATAGATAGACAGAATGGATTGATAGAATAGAATAGATAGACAGTTTAGGCAGATAGAATAGAATAGATAGAATTGAATTGATAGAGAGAAAGGAGTAGTTAGATTAGAATACATAGAGAGAATAGTTAGGTAGAACAGAATAGATAGAACAGAATAGAATAGATAGAATAGAATAGATAGAATACAATAGATATAATAGAAAATATAGAATAGAACAGACAGACAGAATAGATAGATAGAATAGAATAGATAGAATAGAACAGAATAAATAGAATGGAATATATAGAATAGAATAGATAGAATATAATAGACAGACAGAATAGATAGATATAATAGATAGACAGAATAGACAGATATAATAGAATAAATAGAATAGACAGAATAGAATACATAGTATAGAATAGTTATTCAGAATTGCTAGATAGAGTAGAATAGATTAGATAGATAAAATAGAATGGATAGAATAGAAGAGATAGACAGAATAGAAAGATAGAATAGAATAGATGGAATAGATAGAATAGATAGAATTGAATAGAGAAATAGAAGATAGATAGAATAACATAGATAGAATTGAATAGATAGAATAGTATAGATAGATAGAAGAGAATAGAGAGAATAGAATAGATAGACAGAATAAAAGATAGCATAGATAGAATAACATAAATAGAACACGATAAATAGATAGAATAGAAATGATAGAAAAGAACAGATAGGTTAGATAGACAGAATAGATAGATAAGATAGAATAGAATAGAATAGAATAGAATAGAATAGAATAGGTAGAATAGAATAGATAGGCGGTTTAGGTAGATAGATAGATAGAAGAGAATAGATAGAAATGAATAGAGAAATAGAATAGATATATATAATAAAATAGATAGAATAGATAGAATATAATAAATAGATAGTATAGTAAGACTAGAATAGAGAAATAGAATAGAATAAAATAGAATAAAATAGATAGAATACAATAGATTAGATAGATTAGAATAGATATGTAGAATAGATAGACAGAATAGATAGATAGATAGATAGATAGATAGATAGATAGATAGATAGATAGATAGATAGATAGATAGATATGTTAGAATATATATATTAGAATAAATAGAGTAGATAGAATAGAATATATAGGTAGAGTAGAATAGATAGAATAGTATAGACAGAATGTAATAGAATAAAGAGATGGAATAGATAGAATAGAGTAGTTAGAATATTATAGTTAGAATATATAGATAGAATAGATTAGATAGAAGAGAATAAAGAGATAGATATATAGGATGGATAGATAAAATAGTATAGATAAAATAGAATAGAATAGATAGAAGAGAGTAGATAGATAGAATAAAATAGATAGAGTAGAATAAATAGAATGGAATAGATAGACAGAATAGATAGATAGAATAGATTAGATAGAAGAGAATAGATTAGGGAAATAGAATAGCCAGATAGGATAAAATATATAAAATAGAATAGATAGAATAAAATAGATAGAATAGATTAGATAGCCAGAATAGACACATAGATAGAATAGATTACATAGAATAGAATAATTAGAGTAAAATAGATAGCTAGATTAGAGAAATAAAATAGATAGATCGAAAAAAATAGATAGAAGAGAATATAATAGATAGATGGAATAGATAGAATAGATAGAATGGAATAGATAGAATAGAATAGATAAACAGAACTGAATAGATAGAATAGATCACAAAGATAGAATAGATAGATGGGATAGAGAGAATAGAATAGATAACATAGAATAGAGAAATATAATAGATAGATAGAATAAAATAGATAGATTATATTAGAGAGATGAAATATAATAGAGAAATAGAGTAGATAGATAGAATAAAATAGATACAATAGATAGAAAGAATAGGATAGATAGAATAGAATGTGTAGAATAGAATAGATAGAATAGAAAAGATTAATAGAATAAATAGAATAGAATAGAAATGATAGAATAGAATAGATAGAATAGAATTGATAGATAGAATAGAATAAATAGAATAGAATAGATAGATTCGATGGAATAGAATAGAATAATATAAATAGAATTGAATAGACAGATAGAATAGAATAGATAGAACAGAATAGCTAGACAGAATGGAATAGATAGAAAATAGAATATATAGAATAGAATAGATAGACAGAATAGATATATAGAATAGAACATAATAGAATGGATGGTATAGATATAATAGATAGAATATAATATATAAACAGAATAGGTAGATAGAATAGAGTGGATAGAATAGACTAGATATATGGAATAGATAGAATAGAATAGATAGAATGGAATAGAATAGATAGAATAGGTACATAGAATAGATAGATAGAATAGAATATAGGAATAGAATAGACAGAATAGGTACATAGAATAGATATATACAATAGAATATAGGAATAGAATTCATAGAATAGGATAGACAGTCCAGATAGATAGAATGGATAGACAGAATAGATAGATAGAATAGATGGAATAGAATAGATAGACAGAATAGATAGATAGAATGGAATAGATAGATTGAATAGGCAGATAGAATAGAATAGATAGAAGAGAATGGTTAGAATAGAATAGTTAGAGAGAAAGGGATAGTTAGATTAGAATAAATAGAGAGAATATATAGATAGAATAGAATAGAATAGATAGAATAGATAGATGGAATATAATAGATAGATAGAATAGAATAGAATAGATAGAATAAAATAAATAGAATAGGATAGATTGAACACAATAGATAGAATATAATAGATAGAATAGAATACATAGAACAGATAGACAGAATAGATAAATAGAATAGATAGATATAATAGATAGACAGAATAGATAGATTGAATAGAATAGATAGAATTGAACAGAGACACAGAATAGGTAGATAGAATAGACAGACAGAATAGATAGATAGAATAGAATAGATAGATGAAATAGATAGAATTGATAAAATAGATAGACAGAATAGATAGATAGAATAGAATAGAATATAATATAATAGAATTGAGTAGAATAGTATAGAATAGATGGAATAGAGAAATATATTAGATAGATAGGATAACATAGATAGAATAGATTAGATAGATAAAATAGAGTAGAGAAATAGAGTAGATAGATAGAATAAAATAGATAGGATAGATAGAATAGAATGGATAGTATAGAATAGATAGAATAGAATAGAGAAATAGGACAGATAGAATAGAATAGAAATGATGGGATAGAATAGATAGAATAGAATTGATAGATAGAATGGAATAAATAGAACAGAATAGAATAGATAGAACAGATAGATTAGATAGAATAGAATACTATAGATAGAATAGAATAGATAGAATTGAATAGACAGATAGAATAGAATAGATAGAACAGAATACCTAGACAGAATAAAATAGATAGACAATAGAATATATAGATTAGGACAGATAGATAGAATAGGACAGAATATAATAAATGGTATAGATATAATAGGTAGGATATTTTAGATAGAATAGAATAGATAAACGGGATAGGCAGATAGAATAGAATGGATAGAATAGACTAGACAGATGGAATAGATAGAATATAATAGAATAGAATTGAGTAGAATAGTATGGAATAGATGGAATAGAGAAATATAATAGATAGATAGGATAACATAGATAGAATAGATTAGATAGAAAAAATAGAGTAGAGAAATAGAGTAGATAGATAGAATATAATAGATAGAATAGACAGAATAAATAGAATAGAATAGAGAAATAGAATAGATACAATAGGATAGACAGTCCAGATAGATAGAATGGATAGACAGAATAGATAGATAGAATGGAATAGATAGACAGAATGGATAGATAGAATAGAATAGATAGACAGTTTAGGCAGATAGAATAGAATACATAGAATAGAATAGATACAGAGAAAGCAATAGTTAGATTAGAATAGATGGAAAGAATAGATAGCTAGAATATAATAGATAGAACAGAATAGAATAGGTAGAATGGAATAGAATAGATAGAATACAATAGATATAATAGAAAATATAGAATAGAACAGATAGACAGAATAGATAGATAGAATAGATAGACAGAATAGATAGATATAATAGAATAGATGGAAGAGAACAGACAGACAGAATAGATAGATAGAATAGAATAGATAAATGAAATAGATAGAATAGATAAAATTGAATACATAGACAAAGTAGATAGATAGAATAGAACAGAATAGAGTAAAATAGAATAGAATAGAATAGATGGAGTAGAGAAATAGAATAGATAGATAGAATAACATAGATGGAATAGAACAGAATAGATAGAATGGAATAGATAGAATAGAATATACAGATAGATTAGATCGACTGAATAGATAATTAGAATAGAATATATAAGCTAGAAGAGAATAAATAGAATAGATAGACTAGATAAATGGTATAGAATAGATAGAATAAAATAGATAGATAGAAGTGAATAACTAGAATAGATAGTTGGAATAGATCGACGGAATAGGTATATAGAATAGAATAGTTAGAACAGAATAAATAGAATAGATAGAATAGAATAGATAAAATAGATAGATGGACAGAATAGATAGATAGAATAGAATAGATAGAATGAAAAAGATAGAATAGAATAGATAGACAGAATAGATAGATAGAATAGATTAGTTAGAATAGGTAAATAGGGAAAAATAGATAAATAGAATATTGAAATATATTAGATAGATCGAAAAAGTAGAATAGATTAGAATAGATAGATGGAATAGATAGACTACATAGAATGGAATAGATAGAATAGATAAACAGAATAGAATAGATAGAATAGAACACATAAATAGAATAGATAGATGGAATAGATTGATAGAATAGGGTAGAATAGATAGAATAGATGGAATAAATAGAATAGAATAGATAACATAGAAGAGAGAAATATAATAGATAGATAGAATCAAATAGATAGAATAGATTAGATAGATAAAATAGAATAGAGTAATAGAGTAGATAGAATAAAATAGATAGAATAGATAGATGGAATAGGATAGATAGAATAGAATGGATAAAATAGAATAGATAGAATAGAATAGAGAAATAGAATAGATAGAATAGAATAGAAATTATAGATTCGATAGAATAGATTAGTATAGATAGAATAGATTAGATAGAATTGAATAGACAGATAGAATAGAATAGATAGAACAGAATAGATAGACAGAATAGAAAGAATAGAAATGAGAGACAGAATAGTTAGATAAAATGGAGTAGATAGACAGAATAGGCAGATAGAATAGAATCGATAGAATAGAATGGATAGAACAGAATAGATAGAGAGAAAGGAATAGATAGATAGAATAGAATAGAATAGATAGAATAATATAAATAGAATAGAATAGATTGAACACATTAGATAGAATATAATAGATAGAATAGATAGATAGAATAAACTAGATAGATAGAATAGAATAGGTAGAAAAGAATAAATAGACAGAATATGCAGTTGGAATGGATAGATAGAACAGATACATAGAATAGATAGATAGAATAGAACAGATAGACAGAATAGAAGATAGAATAGAATAGATATAATGGAACAAACAGACAGAATAGATAGATAGAAAACATAGACAAATTAGATAGATAGAATTAAAATAGATAGATGAAATAGATAGAATAGATAAAATAGAATAGATAGACAGAATAGATAGGTATAATAGAATAGAGTAGAATAGAATAGAATAGATGGAATAGAGAAATAGAATAGTATAGATAGAATAAAATAGTTAGATATAATAGATTATACAGGAGAGAATAGATAGAGAGAATAGATAGATAGAATAGAATAGAGAAATAGAATAGAGAGATAGAATAAAATTGGTAGAATGGATAGAATAGAATAGATAGATAGAATAAACCAGATAGATAGAATAGAATAGATAGATAGAATAAACCAGATAGATAGAATAGAATAGATAGAACAGAATATATAGAATAGAATAGATATATGGACTAGAATAGAGTAGAATAGATAGAATGGAATAGATAGACAAAATAGATAGATAGAATAGAATAGATGGAAGAGAACAGACAGACAGAATAGATAGATAGAATAGAAAAGATAAATGAAATAGATAGAATAGATCAAATAAAATAGATGGACAAAGTAGATAGATATAATAGAACAGAATAGAGTAGAATAGAATAGAATAGATGGAATACGGAAATAGAATAGATAGATAGAATAACATAGATGGAATAGAATAGAATAGATAGAATAAACTAGATAGATAGAATAGAATAGGTAGAAAAGAATAAATAGACAGAATCTGTAGTTGGAATGGATAGATAGAACAGATACACAGAATAGATAGATAGAATAGAACAGATAGACAGAATAGAAGATAGAATAGAATAGATATAATGGAACAAACAGACAGAATAGATAGATAGAAGACATAGACAAATTAGATAGATAGAATAAAATAGATAGATGAAATAGATAGAATAGATAAAATAGAATAGATAGACAGAATAGATATGTATAATAGAATACAGTAGAATAGAATAGAAGAGATGGAATTGAGAAATAGAATAGTATAGATAGAATAAAATAGATAGATATAATAGATTATACAGGAGAGAATAGATAGAGAAAATAGATAGATAGAATAGAATAGAGAAATAGAATAGAGAGATAGAATAAAATTGGTAGAATGGATAGAATAGAATAGATAGATAGAATAAACCAGATAGATAGAATAGAATAGATAGAACAGAATATATAGAAAAGAATAGATATATGGAATAGAATAGAGTAGAATAGATAGAATGGAATAGATAGACACAATAGATAGATAGAATAGAATAGATGGAAGAGAACAGACAGACAGAATAGATAGATAGAATAGAAAAGATAATTGAAATAGATAGAATAGATCAAATAGAATAGATGGACAAAGTAGATAGATATAATAGAACAGAATAGAGTAGAATAGAATAGAATAGATGGAATACGGAAATAGAATAGATAGATAGAATAACATAGATGGAATAGAACAGAATAGATAGAATGGAATAGATAGAATAGAATATATAGATAGAATAGATCGACTGAATAGATAAATAGAATAGAATTGATAGGCCATAAGAGAATAAATAGAAAAGATTCGATAGAATAGAATTGATATATAGAATAGATAGACAGACTAGATAAATAGATAGAATAGAATGGAATAGATAGAATAGAATAGATAGAATAGGTAGACAGAATAGAAAGATAGAATAGAATAGAGAAAGAGTATAGATAGAATAGGATATAGTCCAGATAGATAGAATGGATAGACAGAATAGATAGATAGATTAGATAGAATAGAAATGAGAGACAGAACAGTTAGATAGAATGGAATAGATAGACAGAATAGGCAGATAGAATATAATAGATAGAATAGAATAGAATAGATAGAGAGAAAGGAATAGATAGGTTAGAATAGATAGATAGAGTAGAATAGATAGTATAGAATAGATAGATAGAATAGATAGAAATAATAGAATAGATATAATAGTATAAATAGAATAGAAGATAGAATAGAATAAATATAATGGAACAGACAGAATAGATAGAAAACGTAGAGAGAATAGATAGATAGAATAGAATAGATAGATGAAATAGATAGACTAGATAAAATAGAATACATAGACAGAATAGATAGGTAGAATAGAAGAGTAGAATAGAATAGAATAGATGGAATAGAGGAATAGAATAGATAGAATAACATAGATGGAATAGAATAGTATAGATACAATAAAATAGATAGATATAATAGATTATACAGCATAGAATAGATAGAGAGATTAGATAGATAGAATAAAATAGAGAAATAAAATAGAGAGATAGAATAAAATTGGTACAAGAGATAGAATAGAATAGATACATAGAATAAACTAGATAGATAGGATAGAATAGGTAGAAAAGAATAAATAGACAGAATATGTAGTTGGAATGGATAGATAGAATAGATACACAGAATAGATAGATTGAATAGAATAGATAGAATAGAACAGAATAAATAGAATTGAATAGATAGAATATAATAGATAGAATATAATAGATAGACAGAATAGATAGATATAATAGATAGACAGAATAGACAGATATAATAGAATAGATAGAATAGAATAGACAGAATAGAATACATAGAAAAGAATAGATATTCAGAATTGATAGATAGAGTAGATTAGAATAGATAGATAAAATATACAGAATAGATAAAATAGAATGGATAGAATAGAAGAGATATACAGAATAGATAGATAGAGTAGAATAGATAGAATAGAATAGATGGAATAGATAGAATAGATTGAATTGAATAGAGAAATAGAAGATAGATAGAATACCACAGATATAATAGAATAGAATAGAATATATTGATAGAAGAGAATAGAGAGAATAGAATAGATAGACAGAATAAAAGATAGTATAGATAGAATAACATAAATAGAACACGATAGATAGATAGAATAGAATAGATAGAATAGAACAGATAGATTAGATAGGATATAATAGAATAGAATAGGTAGAATAGAATAGATAGACGGATTAGATAGATAGATAGAATAGAATAGATAGAAATGAATAGAGAAATAGAATAGATAGATAGAATAAAATAGATAGAATAAATAGAATATAATAGATAGATAGAATAGATAGACTAGAATAGAGAAAAAGAATAGATAGATAGAATAAATTACAATAAAATAGATAAAATAGAATGGATAGAAAAAAATATATAGAATAGAATAGATAGGCAGAATAGATAGATAGAATAGATTACATGGAATAGAATAAATTGAGTAAAATAGATAGCTGGAATAGAGAAATATAATAGATAGATCGAAAAAAATTGATAGAAGAGAATAGAATAAATAGATGGAATAGATAGAATAGATAGAATGGAATAGTTAGAATAGAATAGATAAACAGAATAGATAGAATAGAACACATAGATAGAATAGATTGATGGAATAGATAGATGGGATAAATAGAATAGAATATATAACATATAATAGAGAAATATAATAGATAGATAGAATAAAATGGGTAGAATAGGTTAGATAGATGAAATAGAATGGAGAAATAGAGTAGATAGATAGAATAAAATAGATAGAAGAGATAGAATAGGATAGATAGAATAGCATGGATATAAAAGAATAGATAGATTAGAATAGAGAAATAGAATAGGTAGAATAGAATAGAAATGAAGGAATAGAATAGATAGAATAGAATTGATAGATAGAATAGAATGAAGAGAATAGAATAGAATAGAATAGATAGATTCGATAGAATAGAATAGTATAGATAGAATTGAACAGACGGACAGAATAGTATAGATAGAACAGAATAGCCAGACATAATAGAATAGATAGACAATAGAATATATAGAATAGAATAGATGTATAGAATACAACAGAATAGAATGGATGGTATAGATATAATAGATAGAATATAATAGATAAAGAGAATAGGTAAATAGAATACAATGGATAGAATAGACTAGATAGATGGAATAGATAGAATAGAATAGATAGAATAGGTAGACAGAATAGATAGATAGA
Organism: Periplaneta americana; assembly: GCF_040183065.1. NCBI lineage: Eukaryota > Metazoa > Arthropoda > Insecta > Blattodea > Blattidae > Periplaneta > Periplaneta americana. Next base: position 179,028,583 of record NC_091132.1, on the reverse strand, counting down.
ATTGAATAGAGAAATAAAATAGATAGAAGAGGATAGACGGTCCAGATAGATAGAATGGATAGACAGAATAGATAGATAGAATAGATAGAAATAATTATGTAGACAGAATAGATAGATAGAATGGAATAGATAGATAGAATAGGCAGATAGAATAGAATAGATAGGATAGAATGGATAGAATAGAATAGATAGAGAGAAAGGAATAGTTAGATTAGAATAAATAGAGCGAATATATAGATAGAATAAAATAGAATAGGATAGATAGAATAGAATAGATAGATGGAGTAGAATAGATAGATAGAATAGAATAGATAGAATAGAATAAATAGAATGGAATAGATTGAACACAATAGATAGAATATAATAGATAGAATAGAATGCATAGAATAGAACAGTTAGACAGAACAGATAGATAGAATAGATAGATATATTAGATAGGCGGAATAAATAGATTAAATAGAAAAGATAGAACTGAACAGACAGACAGAATAGACAGATAGAAGAGATAGAGAGAATAGATAGTTAGAATAGAATAGAATAGAGAAGAATAGAATAGAATAGATGGAATAGAGAAATATAATAGATAGATAGAATAACATACATAGAATAGATTAGATAGATAAAATAGAGAAGATATATAGAATAAAATAGATGGGATAGATAGAATGGAATGGATAGAATAGAATAGATAGAATATAATAGAAATGATGGGATAGAATGGAATAAATAGAATAGAATAGAACAGATAGATTAGATAGAATAGAATAGTATAGATAGATTAGAACAGATAGAATTGAATAGATAGAACAGAATACCTAGACAGAATAGAATAGATAGACAATAGAATATATAGATTAGAACAGATAGACAGAATAGATAGATAGAATAGGACAGAATAGAATAAATGTTATAGATATAATAGAGAATATATAATAGATAGAATAGAATAGATAAACAGAATAGGTAGATAGAATGGAATGGATAGAATATACTAGACAGATGGAATAGATAGAATAGAATGGAATAGAACTGTTAGAATAGATAGAATTGATTGATTGAATAGAATAGAGATATAGAATAGATAGAATAGGATAGACAATCCACATAGATAGAATGGATAGACAGAATAGATAGATAGAATAGAATAGATAGACAAAATAGAAAGATAGAACAGAATAGACAGTATAGGCAGATAGAATAGAATAGATGGAATGGAATGAATAGAATAGAATAGATAGACAGAAAGGAATAGTAAGATTAGAATAGACAGAGAGAATAGATAGATAGAATAGAATAGATATAATAGAATAGAATAGATGGAATAGAATACATAGATAGATACAATAGAATAGAGCATTGAATAGAATAGATATAATAGAATACTTAGATACAATAGAATTGATAGAATAGAATAGATTGAATAGAAAATTTAGAATAGAATAGATAGACAGAAGAGATAGATAGAATAGAATAGATGGAATAGAACAGACAGAATAAATAGATAGAATAGATAGCCAGAACAGATAGATTATAATAGATAGACAAAATAGATAGATTAGATAAAATAGAATAGATAGACAAAATAGATAGTTAGAATAGAATAGAGTAGAATAGAATAGATGGAATAGAGAAATAGAATAGATAGATAGAACAACATAGATGAAATAGAATAGAATAGATAGAATGGAATAGATAGAATAGAATATATAGTTAGAATAGATCGACTGAATAGATAGATAGAATAGAATAGATAGGCTAGAAGAGAATAAATACAATAGAATAGATAGAATAGGTAGATGGAATAGATAGACAGAATAGATAAATAGCATAGAATAGACGGAATAAAATATATAGACAGATTAGATAGATAGAAGTGAATAATTGGAATAGATAGAATAGAATAATTAGAATAGAATAGATAGCTAGAATGGAGAGAGAATAGATAGATAGAATAGAATAGATAGAACAGAATATATAGAATAGAATAGATATATGTTATAGAATAGATTAGAGAAATATAATGGATAGATGGAAAAAAATAGATAAAATAGAATAGATAGAATAAAATAGATAGAATAGGATAGATAGGCAGAATAGATAGATAGAGTAGATTAGATAGAATAGAATAAATAGAGTAAAATATATACATAGAATAGAGAAATATAATAGATAGAATAGAATAGATAGAATAGAATTGATATATAGAATAGAATAAAAAGAATAGAATAGAATAGATAGATTCGATAGAATAGAATAGTATAGATAGAATAGAATAGATAGAATTGAATAGACAGATGGAATAGAATGGATAGAACTGAATAGCTATACAGAATAGAATAGATAGACAATAGAATATATAGAATAGAATAGATAGACAGAATAGATAGAATAGAACAGAATAGAATAGATGGTATAGATATAATAGATAGAATATAATAGATAAACAGAATAGGTAGATAGAATAGAATGGATAGAATAGACTAGATAGTTGGAATAGATAGAATAGAAAGGAATAGATAGCATAGAATAGATAGATAGAATAGAATAGAGAAAGAGAATAGATAGAATAGGATACAGTCGAGACAGATAGAATGGATAGACAGGATAGATAGGTAGTATGGATAGAATAGAAATGATAGACAGAATAGTTAGATAGAATGGAATAGATAGACAGAATAGGCAGATAGAATGGAATAGATAGACAGACTAGGCAGATAGAATGGATTAGATAGGACAGAATGGATAGAATAGAATAGATAGAGAGAAAGGAATAGATAGATTAGAATAGATAGAGAGAATAGATAGATAGAATAGAATAGATAGAATAGAATAGATAGAATAGAATAGATGGATAGAATAGAATAGATAGATAGAATAGAATATATAAAATAGAATAAATAGAATAGAATAGATTGAACACAAAAGATAGAATAGAATAGATAGAATAGAAAATATAGAATAGAACAGATAGACAGAATAGAAGATAGAAGAGATAGATAGAATAGATAGACAGAATAGATAGAGAGATTAGAATAGATATAATGGAACAAACAGACAGAATAGATAAATAGAAAACATAGACAGAATAGATAGATAGAATAGAATAGATAGATGAAATAGATAGAATAGATGAAGTAGAATAGATAGACAGAATAGATAGATAGACTAGAATAGATTAGAACAGAATAGATGGAATAGAGAATTAGAATAGATAGATAGAATAACATAGATGGAATAGAATAGATAGAATAAAATAGATAAATATTATAGATTATATAGAATAGAATAGATAGATATAATAGAATAGAGAAATAGATTAGATAGATAGCAGAAAATTGGTAGACTAGATAGAATAGAATAGATAGATAGAATAAACTAAAATAGGTAGAATAGAATTGGTAGAAATGAATAAATAGACAGAATAGGTAGATGGAATGGATATATAGAATAGATACACAGAATAGATTGATAGAATAGAATAGATAGAATAGAACAGAATAAATAGAATAGAATAGATAGAATAGAATAGATAGAATATAATAGATAGACAGAATAGATAGATATAATAGAATGAATAGAATAGACGGAATAGAATACATAGAATAGAATAGATTGATAGAGAGTAGAATAGAATAGATAGATAAAGTAGATAGAATAGATAAAATAGAATAGACACACAGAATAGATAGGTAGAATAGAATAGATAGAATGGAATAAATAGAATAGAATAGAATAGATACACCAGATAGATTAGATAGAATAGAATAGTATAGATAGAATAATATAGATAGAATTGAATAGACAAATAGAATAGAAAAGATAGAACAGAACACCTAGACAGAATAGAATAGATAGACAATAGAATATATAGATTAGAACAGATAGACAGAATAGATAGATAGAATTGGACAGAATTGAATCAATAGTATAGATATAACAGGTAGGATATTTTAGATAGAATAGAATAGATAAACGGGATAGGTAGATAGAATAGTATGGATAGAATTGGCTAGACAGATGGAATAGATAGAATAGAAGAGATAGAATAGACAGAATAAATAGAATAGAGAAATAGAATAGATACAATGGGATAGACACACCAGATAGATAGAATGGATAGACAGAATAGATAGATAGAATGGAATAGATAGACAGATCGGATAGATAGAATAGAATAGATAGACAGTTTAGGCAGATAGAATAGAATAGATAGAATAGAATTGATAGAGAGAAAGGAATAGTTAAATTAGAATAGATAGAGAGAATAGATAGGTAGAATAGAATAGATAGAACAGAATAGAATAGATAGAATAGAATAGAATAGATAGAATACAATAGATATAATAGAAAATATAGAAAAAATTAAGATAGACAGAATAGATAGATAGAATAGCATAGATAGAATAGAACAGAATAAATAGAATAGAATAGAATAGATAGAATAGAATAGATAGAATATAATAGATAGACACAATAGATAGATATAATAGATAGACAGAATAGACAGATATAATAGAATAAATAGAATAGACAGAATAGAATACATAGAATAGAATAGATATTCAGAATTGGTAGATAGAGTAGAATAGATTAGATAAAATAGATAGAATAGATAAAATAGAATGGATAGAATAGAATAGATAGAATAGATGGAATAGATAGAATAGATAGAATTGAATAGAGAAATAGAAGATAGATGGAATAACATAGATAGAATCGAATAGATAGAATATAAGAGAATAGAGAGAATAGAATAGACAAAATAAAAGGTAGTATAGATAGAATAACATAAATAGAACACGATAGATAATTAGAATAGAATAGATAGAAAAGAGCAGATAGATTAGATAGACAGAATAGATAGATAGGATAGAATAGAGTAGGTAGAATAGAATAGATAGACGGATTAGATAGATAGAAGAGAATAGATAGAAATGAATAGACAGATAGAATAGAATAGATAGAACAGAATACCTAGACGGAATAAAATAGATAGACAGTAGAATATATAGATTAGAACAGATAGACAGAACAGATAGATAGAATAGGACAGAATAGAATAAAGGGTATAGATATAATAGGTAACATATTTTAGATAGAATAGAATAGATAAACGGGATAGGTAGATAGAATAGAATGGATAGAATAGACTAGACAGATGGAATAGATAGAATAGAATAGAATAGAATAGATAGAATATAATAGATAGAATAGACAGAATAAATAGAATAGAATAGAGAAATAGAATAGATACAATAGGATAGACACTCCAGATAGATACAATGGATAGACAGAATAGATAGATAGAATGGAATAGACAGAATGGATAGATAGAATAGAATAGATAGACAGTTTAGGCAGATAGAATAGAATAGATAGAATAGAATAGATAGAGAGATAGGAATAGTTAGATTAGAATAGATAGAAAGAATAGATAGGTAGAATAGAATAGATAGAACAGAACAGAATAGATAGAATAGAATAGATAGAATACAATAGATATAATAGAAAATATAGAATAGAACAGATAGACAGAATAGATAGACAGAATAGATACATATAATAGAATAGATGGAAGAGTACAGACAGACAGAATAGATAGATAGAATAGAATAGATAAATGAAATAGATAGAATACATAAAATAGAATACATAGACAAAGTAGATAGATAGAATAGAACAGATTAGAGTAAAATAGAATAGAATAGAATAGATGGAATAGAGAAATAGAATAGAGAGATAGAATAACATAGATGGAATTGAATAGAATAGATAGAATGGAATAGATAGAATAGAATATATAGATAGAATAGATCCACTGAATAGATAAATAGAATAGAATAGATAGGATAGAAGAGAATAAATAGAATAGATTAGATAGAATAGAATAGATATATAGAATAGATAGAATAGATAAATAGAATAGATAGAATAAAATAGATAGATAGAATAGATAGATAGAAGTGAATAACTAGAATAGATAGATGGAATAGATCCACGGAATAGATATATAGAATAAAATAGTTAGAATAGAATAAATAGAATAGATAGAACAGAATATATCAAATAGAATAGATATATGGAATAGACTAGATAGAATAGAATAGATAAAATAGATAGATGGACAGTATAGATAGTTAGAACAGAATAAGTAGAGGAGAATAGACTAGAGAAATAGAATAGATAGATAGAATAAAATAGATAAAATAGAATAGATAGAATAAAATAGATAGAATAGAATAGATAGGCAGAATAGATAGATAGAATTGTTTAGTTAGAATAGATAAATAGAGTAAAATAGATATCTGGAATAGAGAAATATAATAGATAGATCGAAAAAACAGATAGAATAGATTAGAATAGATAGATGGAATAGATAGACTACATAGAATGGAGTAGATAGAATAGATAAATAGAATAGAATAGACAAAGAGAATAGATAGAATAGGATACAGTCCAGATAGAATGGATTGACAGAATAGATAGATAGAATAGAAAGAATAGAAATGAGAGACAGAATAGTTAGATAGAATGGAGTAGATAGTCAGAATAGGCAGATAGAATAGAATACATAGAATAGAATGGATAGAATAGAATAGATAGAGAGAAATGAATAGAAAGGTTAGAATAGATAGAGAGAATAGAATAGATAGAATAGAAGAGACAGACGGATTAGTTAGATAGAAATGAATAGTTAAATAGAATAGATAGATAGAATAAAATAGATAGAATATAATAGATAGAATAGATAGACGAGAATAGAGAAATAGAATAGATAGATAGAATAGATAGAATACAATAGATTAGATAGAATAGAATATATTTGTAGAATATATAGACAGAATAGATAAATAAACAGATAGATAGATATGTTGGAATATATATATACATATATATATATATATATATTAGAATAAATAGATAGAATAAATAGCATAGAATATATGGATAGATTAGAATAGATAGAATATAGATAAAATGTAATAGAATAAAGAGATAGAATAGATAGAATAGAGTAGATAGAAAATTATAGTTAGAATATATAGATGGAATAGAGTAGATAGAAGAGAATAGATAGAATAGATGGATAGAATAGATAGATAAAATAGTATAGATAAAATAGGATATAATAGGTAGAAGAGAATAAAAAGATACAATAAAATAGATAGAGTAGAATAGATAGAATAGAATAGATAGAGAGAATAGATAGATAGAATAGAATAGGTATAATAGAATAGATAGATATAATAAAATAGGTAGAATTGAACAGATAGAATAGAATAGAGAGAATGGAATATATAGATAGATTACAATAGGTAGATAAAATAGAATATATAGATAGAAGAGATTATATAGATAGAATAGAATAGATACATTAGAATAGGTAGATAGAATAGATAGATAGAATATAATAGGTAAAATATTGTAGATAGATAGAATATATTGGTAGAATAGAATAGATAGAATACTTAGATAGAATATATACACAGACTAGATAGATAGAATATAATAAATAGGATAGAATAGATAGCCAGAAAAGATAGATTATATAAAATAAATGGTATATAATTTATAGATAGAATAGATAGAAAGAATAGATAGATAGGTAGATAGATGGATAGATAGAGTAGAATAGATAGACTGGAATAGATAGAGAGAAGAGAATAGATAGAATAGAATATATAGATAGAATAGATCGACAGAATAAATAGATGGAATAGAATAGACAGTCTAGAAGAGAAAAAATAGAACAGAATACATAGATGGAATAGATAGATAGAATAGAATAGATAAAATAAAATAGATAGAATAGATAGATAGAAGTAAAAAACTAGAATAGATAGATAGAATAGATAGACAGAATATATATATATATATAGAATAGAATAGTTGGAATATTATAAACAGAAGAGATAGCTAGAATAGAGAGAGAACAGAATATATAGAATAGAATAGATATATGGAATAGAATAGATAGAGTAGAATAGATAGAATGGAATAGATAGATAGAATAGTTAGAGAGAATAGAATAGATAGTGGAGAATAGATTAGAGAAATAGAATAGATAGATAGAATAAAATAGATAAAATAGAATGGATAGAAAAAATAGATAGAATAGAATAGATAGGCAGAATAGATAGATAGAATAGATTACATGGAATAGAATAAATTGAGTAAAATAGATAGCTGGAATAGAGAAATATAATAGATAGATCGAAAAAAATTGATAGAAGAGAATAGAATAAATAGATGGAATAGATAGAATAGATAGAATGGAGTAGTTAGAATAGAATAGATAAACAGATTAGATAGAATAGAACACATAGATATAATAGATTGATAGAATAGATAGATGGGATAAATAGAATAGAATATATAACATATAATAGAGAAATATAATAGATAGATAGAATAGGTTAGATAGATGAAATAGAATAGAGAAATAGAGTAGATAGATAGAATAAAATAGATAGAAGAGATAGAATAGGATAGATAGAATAGCATGGATAGAATAGAATAGATAGATTAGAATAGAGAAATAGAATAGATAGAATAGAATAGAAATGAAGGAATAGAATAGATAGAATTGAATTGATAGATAGAATAGAATGAAGAAAATAGAATAGAATAGAATAGATAGATTCGATAGAATAGAATTGTATAGATAGAATAGAATAGATAGAATTGAATAGACAGACAGAATAGTATAGATAGAACAGAATAGCCAGACAGAATAGAATAGATAGACAATAGAATATATAGAATAGAATAGATAGTCAGAATAGATGTATAGAATAGAACAGAATAGAATGGATGGTATAGATATAATAGATAGAATATAATAGATAAACAGAATAGGTAAATAGAATACAATGGATAGAATAGACTAGATAGATGGAATATATAGAATAGAATAGATAGAATAGGTAGACAGAATAGATAGATAGAAGTGAATAGAGAAATAAAATAGATAGAAGAGGATAGACGGTCCAGATAGATAGAATGGATAGACAGAATAGATAGATAGAATAGATAGAAATAAATATGTAGACAGAATAGATAGATAGAATGGAATAGGTAGATAGAATAGGCAGATAGAATAGAATAGATAGGATAGAATGGATAGAATAGAATAGATAGAGAGAAAGGAATAGTTAGATTAGAATAAATAGAGAGAATATAGATAGAATAAAATAGAATAGGATAGATAGAATAGATAGATGGAGTAGAATAGATAGATAGAATAGAATAGATAGAATAGAATAAATAGAATGGAATAGATTGAACACAATAGATAGAATATAATAGATAGAATAGAATGCATAGAATAGAACAGATAGATAGAATAGATAGATATAATAGATAGACGTAATAGATAGATTAAATAGAATAGATAGAATTGAACAGACAGACAGAATAGACAGATAGAAGAGATAGAGAGAATAGATAGATAGAATAGAATAGAATAGAATAGAGAAGAATAGAATAGAATAGATGGAATAGAGAAATATAATAGATAGATAGAATAACATACATAGAATAGATTAGATAAATAAAATAGAGAAGATATATAGAATAAAATAGATGGGATAGATAGAATAGAATGGATAGAATAGAATAGATAGAATAGAATAGAGAAATAGAATAGATAGGATAAAATAGAAATGATGGAATAGAATATATAGAATAGAATTGATAGATAGAATGGAATAAATAGAATAGAATAGAACAGATAGATTAGATAGAATAGAATAGTATAGATAGATTAGAATAGATAGAATTGAATAGACAGATAGAATTGAATAGATAGAACAGAATACCTAGACAGAATAGAATAGATAGACAATAGAATATATAGATTAGAACAGAGAGACAGAATAGATAGATAGAATAGGACAGAATAGAATAAATGTTATAGATATAATAGATAGAATATAATAGATAGAATAGAATAGATAAACAGAATAGGTAGATAGAATGGAATGGATAGAATATGTTAGACAGATGGAATAGATAGAATAGAATGGAATAGAATTATTAGAATAGATAGAATTGATTGATTGAATAGAATAGAGATATAGAATAGATAGAATAGGATAGACAATCCAGATAGATAGAATGGATAGACAGAATAGATAGATAGAATAGAATATATAGACAAAATAGAAAGATAGAATAGAATAGATAGACAGTATAGGCAGATAGAATAGAATAGATGGAATGGAATGAATAGAATAGAATAGATAGACAGAAAGGAATAGTAAGATTAGAATAGACAGAGAGAATAGATAGATAGAATAGAATTGATAAAATAGATTAGAATAGATGGAATATAATACATAGATAGATACAATAGAATAGAGCATTGAATAGATTAGATAGAATAGAATACTTAGATACAATAGAATTGATAGAATAGAATAGATAGAATAGAAAATTTAGAATAGAACAGACAGGCAGAATAGATAGATAGAATAGATAGAGTAGAATAGATGGAATAGAACAGACAGACAGAATAAATAGATAGAATAGATAGCCAGAATAGATAGATTATAATAGATAGACAAAATAGATAGATTAGATAATATAGAAAAATAGACAAAATAGATAGTTAGAATAGAATAGAGTAGAATAGAATAGATGGATTAGAGAAATAGAATAGATAGATAGAACAACATAGATGAAATAGAATAGAATAGATAGAATGGAATAGATAGAATAGAATATATAGTTAGAATAGATCGACTGAATAGATAGATATAATAGAATAGATAGGCTAGAAGAGAATAAATACAATAGAATAGATAGAATAGGTAGATGGAATAGATAGGCAGAATAGATAAATAGCATAGAATAGACGGAATAAAATATATAGATAGATTAGATAAATAGAAGTCAATAATTAGAATAGATAGATAGAATAAAATAATTAGAATAGAATAAATAGAATAGATAGCTAGAATGGAGAGAGAATAGATAGATAGAATAGAATAGATAGAACAGAATATATAGAATAGAATAGATATATGTTATAGAATAGATTAGAGAAATATAATGGATAGATGGAAAAAAATAGATAAAATAGAATAGATAGAATAAAATAGATAGAATAGGATAGATAGGCAGAATAGATAGATAGAGTAGATTAGATAGAATAGAATAAATAGAGTAAAATATATACCTAGAATAGAGAAATATAATAGATAGAATAGAATAGATAGAATAGAATTGATATATAGAATAGAATAAATAGAATAGAATAGATAGATTCGATAGAATAGAATAGTATAGATAGAATAGAATAGATAGCATTGAATAGACAGATGGAATAGAATGGATAGAACTGAATAGACAGATAGAATTGAATAGATAGAACAGAATACCTAGACAGAATAGATTAGATAGACAATAGAATATATAGAATAGAATAGATAGACAGAATAGATAGAATAGAACAGAATAGAATAGATGGTATAGATATAATAGATAGAATATAATAGATAAACAGAATAGGTAGATAGAATAGAATGGATAGAATAGACAATATAGTTGGAATAGATAGAATAGAAAGGAATAGATAGCATAGAATAGATAGATAGAATAGAATAGAGAAAGAGAATAGATAGAATAGGATAGTCCAAACAGATAGAATGGATAGACAGGATAGATAGGTAGTATGGATAGAATAGAAATGATAGACAGAATAGTTAGATAGAATGGAATAGATAGACAGAATAGGCAGATAGAATGGTATAGATAGACAGAATAGGCAGATAGAATGGAATAGATAGGACAGAATGGATAGAATAGAATAGATAGAGAGAAAGGAATAGATAGATTAGAATAGATAGAGAGAATAGATAGATAGAATAGAATAGATAGAATAGAATAGAATAGATAGAATAGAATAGATGGATAGAATAGAATAGATAGATAGAATAGAATATATAAAATAGAATAAATAGAATAGAATAGATTGAACACAAAAGATAGAATAGAATAGATAGAATAGAATATATAGAATAGAACAGATAGACAGAATAGAAGATAGAAGAGACAGATAGAATAGATAGACAGAATAGATAGAGAGATTAGAATAGATATAATGGAACAAACAGACAAAATAGACAGATAGAAAACATAGACAGAATAGATAGATAGAATAGAATAGATAGATGAAATAGATAGAATAGATAAAGTAGAATAGATAGACAGAATAGATAGATAGACTAGAATAGATTAGAATAGAATAGATGGAATAGAGAATTAGAATAGATAGATAGAATAACATAGATGGAATAGAGTAGATAGAATAAAATAGATAAATATTATAGATTATATAGAATAGAATAGATAGATATAATAGAATAGAGAAATAGATTAGATAGATAGCAGAAAATTGGTAGACTAGATTGAATAGAATAGATAGATAGAATAAACTAAAATAGGTAGAATAGAATTGGTAGAAATGAATAAATAGACAGAATAGGTAGATGGAATGGATATATAGAATAGATACACAGAATAGATTGATAGAATAGAATAGATAGAATAGAACAGAATAAATAGTATAGAATAGATAGAATAGAATAGATAGAATATAATAGATGGACAGAATAGATAGATATAATAGAATGAATAGAATAGACAGAATAGAATAAATACAATAGAATAGATTGATAGAGAGTAGAATAGAATAGATAGTTAAAGTAGATAGAATAGATAAAATAGAATAGATACACAGAATAGATTGATAGAATTGAATAGATAGAATGGAATAAATAGAATAGATTAGAATAGATACACCAGACAGATTAGATAGAAAAGAATAGTATAGATAGAATAATATAGATAGAATTGAATACAGATAAAATAGAATAGATAGAACAGAACACCTAGACAGAATAGAATAGATAGACAATAGAATATATAGATTAGAACAGATAGACAGAATAGATAGATAGAATAGGACAGAATTGAATAAATAGTATAGATATAATAGGTAGGATATTTTAGATAGAATAGAATAGATAAACGGGATAGGTAGATAGAATAGTATGGATAGAATTGGCTAGACAGATGGAATAGATAGAATAGAAGAGATAGAATAGACAGAATAAATAGAATAGAGAAATAGAATAGACACAATGGGATAGACAGACCAGATAGATAGAATGGATAGACAGAATAGATAGATAGAATGGAATAGACAGATCTGATAGATAGAATAGAATAGATAGACAGTTTTGGCAGATAGAATAGAATAGATAGAATAGAATTGATAGAGAGAAAGGAATAGTTAAATTAGAATAGATAGAGAGAATAGATAGGTAGAATAGAATAGATAGAACAGAATAGAATAGATAGAATAGAACAGAATAAATAGAATAGAATAGAGAGAATAGAATAGAGAGAATATAATAGATAGACACAATAGATAGATATAATAGATAGACACAATAGACAGATATAATAGAATAAATAGAATAGACAGAATAGAATACATAGAATAGAATAGATATTCAGAATTGGTAGATAGAGTAGAATAGATTAGATAGATAAAATAGATAGAATAGAATGGATAGAATAGAATAGATAGAATAGAATAGATGGAATAGATAGAATAGATAGAATTGAATAGATAAATAGAAGATAGATGGAATAACATAAATAGAATCGAATAGATAGAATAGAATAGATAGATAGAAGAGAATAGAGAGAATAGAATAGACAGAATAAAAGATGGTATAGATAGAATAACATAAATAGAACACGATAGATAATTAGAATAGAATAGATAGAAAAGAGCAGATAGATTAGATAGACAGAATAGATAGATAGGATAGAATAGAATAGGTAGAATAGAATAGATAGACGGATTAGATAGATAGATAGAAGAGAATAGATAGAAATGAATAGAGAAATAGAAATGATAGATAGAATAAAGTAGATAGAATAGATAGAATATAATAAATAGATAGAATAGTAAGACTAGAATAGAGAAATAGAATCGATAGATAGAATAAAATAGATTAAAATAGATAGAATAATATAGATTAGACAGATTAGAATAGATATGTAGAATAGATAGACAGAATAGATAGATAGATAGATAGATAGATAGATAGATATGTTAGAATATATATATTAGAATAAATAGATAGAGTAGATAGAATAGAATATATAGATAGAGTAGAATAGATAGAATAGTATAGACAGAATGTAATAGAACAAAGAGATGGAATAGATAGAATAGATTAGATAGAATATTATAGTTAGAATATATAGATAGAATAGATTAGATAGGAGAGAATAAATAGAATTGATAGATAGGATAGATAGATAAAATAGTATAGATAAAATAGAATAGAATAGGTAGAAGAGATTAGATAGAAAGAATAAAATAGATAGAGTAGAATAGATAGAATAGAATAGATAGACAGAATAGATAGATAGAATAGAGTATATAGAAGAGAATAGATTAGGCAAATAGAATAGACTGATAGAATAAAATAGATAAAATAGAATAGATAAAATAAAATAGATAGAATAGAATAGATAGCCAGAATATACACATAGATAGAATAGATTACATAGAATAGAATAAATAGAGTAAAATAGATAGCTAGAATAGAGAAATAAAATAGATAGATCGAAAAAATAGATAGAAGACAATATAATAGATAGATGGAATAGATAGAATAGATAGAACGGAATAGATAGAATATAATAGATAAACAGAACAGAATAGATAGAATAGGACACAAAGATAGAATAGATAGATAGAATAGATAGATGGGATAGAGAGAATAGAATAGATAATATAGAATAGAGAAATATAATAGATAGATAGAATAAAATAGATACATTAGATTAGATAGATGAAATAGAATGGAGAAATAGAGTAGCTAGATAGAATAAAATAGATAGAATAGATAGAAAGAATAGGATAGATAGAATAGAGTGTGTAGAATAGAATAGATAGAATAGAATAAATAGAATAGATAGAATAGAATAGAAATGATAGAATAGAGTTGATAGAATAGAATTGATAGATAGAATAGAATAAATAGAAGAGAATAGATAGATTCGATAGAATAGAATAGAATAGTATAGATAGAATAGAATAGATAGAATTGAATAGATAGAGAGAACAGAATAGCTAGACAGAATAGAATAGATAGAAAATAGAATATATAGAATAGAATAGATAGACAGAATAGATATATACAATAGAACAGAATAGAATGGATGGTATAGATATAATAGATAGAATATAATAAACAGAATAGGTAAATAGAATAGAGTGGATAGAATAGAATAGATAGTATGGAATAGAATAGATACATTAGGTACACAGAATAGATAGATAGAATAGAATTGAGGAATAGAATAGATAGAATAGGATAGACAGTCCAGAGAGGTAGAATGGGTAGACAGAATAGATAGATAGAATAGATGGAATAGAATAGATAGACAGAATAGATAGATAGAATGGAATAGATATATAGAATAGGCAGATAGAATAGAATAGAAAGAATAGAATGGATAGAATAGAATAGATAGAGAGAAAGGAATAGTTAGGTTAGAATAAATAGAGAAAATATATAGATAGAATAGAATAGAATAGATAGATGGAATAGAATAGATAGATAGAATAGAATAGATAGAATACAATAAATAGAATAGATTAGATTGAACACAATAGATAGAATATAATAGATAGAATAGAATACATAGAACAGATGGACAGAATAAATAGACAGAATAGATAGATATAATAGATAGACAGAATAGATAGAATGAATAGAATAAATAGAATTGAACAGACAGAATAGATAGATAGAATAGATAGACAGATTAGATAGATGGAATAGAATAGATAGATGTGAATAGAGAAATAGAATAGATAGATGGAATAAAATAGATAGAATAGATAGAATATAATAGATAGATAGAATAGTAAGACTAGCATAGAGAAATAGAATAGATAGATAGAATAAAATAGATAGAATACAATAGATTAGATAGAATAGAATAGATATGTAGAATAGATAGATAGATAGATAGACAGATAGATAGATAGATAGATAGATAGATAGATATGTTAGAATATATATATATATATATATATATATATATATATATATACATATATATTAGAATAAATAGATAGAGTAGATAGAATAGAATATGTAGATAAATTAGAATAGATAGAATTTTATAGACAGAATGTAATGGAATAAAAAGATGAAATAGATAGAATAGAGTAGATAGAATTTTATAGTTAGAATAGACAGACAGAATGGATTAGAAAGGAGAGAATAAATAGAATAGATAAATAGGATAGATAGATAAAATAGTATAGATAAAATAGAATAGAATAGGTAGAAGAGAGTAGATAAATAGAATAAAATAGATACAGTAGAATAGATAGTATAGAATAGATAGACAGAATAGATAGATAGAATAGAATAGATAGAAGAGAATAGATTAGGGAAATAGAATAGATAGATAGAATAAAAAGATAATATAGAATAGAGAGAATAAAATAGATAGAATAGAATAGATAGCCAGAATAGACACATAGATAGAATAGATTACATAGAATAGAATAAATAGAGTAAAGTAGATAGCTAGAATAGAGAAATATAATAGATAGATCGAAAAAATAGATAGAAGAGAATATAATAGATAGATGGAATAGCTAGAATAGAACAGATAAGCAGAACAGATTAGATAGAATAGAACACAAAGATAGAATAGATAGATAGAATAGATAGATGGGATAGAGAGAATAGAATAGATAACATAGAATAGAGAAATATAATAGATAGATAGAATAAAATAGATAGATTAGATAGATGAAATAGAATACAGAAAAAGACTAAATAGATAGAATAAAATAGATAGAATAGATAGAAAGAATAGGATAGATATAATAGAATGTGTAGAATAGAATAGATAGAATAGAAAAGATTAATAGAATAGATAGAATAGAATAGAAATGGTAGAATAGAATAGATAGAATAGTATTGATAGATAGAATAGAATAAATAGAATAGAATAGATAGGTTCGATAGAATAGAATAGAATAGTATAGATAGAATAGAAGAGATAGAATTGAATAGACAGATAGAATAGAACAGCTAGACAGAAGAGAATAGATAGAAAATAGAATATATAGAATAGAATAGATAGACAGAATAGATATATAGAATAGAACAGAATAGAATGGATGGTATAGATATAACAGATAGAATATAATAGATAAACAGAATAGGTAGATAGAATAGAGTGGATAGAATAGACTAGATATATGGAATAGATAGAATAGAATAGATAGAATAGAATAGAATAGATAGAGTAGGCACACAGAATAGATAGATAGAATAGAATAGAATAGAGGAATAGAAGAGATAGAATAGGATAGACAGTCCAGATAGATAGAATGGATAGACAGAATAGATAGATAGATAGAATAGAATAGATAGACAGTATAGATAGATAGAATGGAATAGATAGATACAATAGAATAGATAGAATAGAATGGATAGAATAGAATAGATAGAGAGAAAGGAATAGTTAGATTAGAACAAATAGAGAGAATATATAGATAGAATAGAATAGAATAGAATAGATAAATGGAATAGAATAGATAGATAGAATAGAATAGAATAGATTGAACACAATAGATAGAGTATAATAGATAGAGTAAAATACATAGAACAGATAGTCAGAATAGATAGATAGAATAGATAGGCATAATAGATAGACAGAATAGATAGATTGAATAGAATAGATAGAATTGAACAGACAGACAGAATAGATAGATAGAATAGATAGACAGAATAGATAGATAGAATAGATAGATAGAATAGAACAGATAGATGAAATAGATAGAATAGATAAAATAGTATAGAATAGATGGAATAGAGAAATATATTAGATACATAGGATAACATAGATAGAATAGATTTGATAGATAAAATAGAGTAGAGAAATAGAGTAGATAGATAGAATAAAATAGATAGGATAGATAGAATAGAATGGATAGAATAGAATAGATAGAATAGAATAGAGAAATAGAATAGATAGAATAGAATAGAAATGATGGGATAGAATAGATAGAAAAGAATTGATAGATAGAATGGAATAAATAGAATAGAATAGAATAGATAGAACAGATGGATTAGATTAAATAGAATTGTATAGATAGAATAGAATAGATAGAATTGAATAGACAGATAGAATAGAATAAATAGAACAGAATACCTAGACAGAATAGAATAGATAGACAATAGAATATATAGATTAGAACAGATAGACAGAAGAGATATATAGAATAGGACAGAATAGAATAAATGGTATAGACATAATACGTAGGATATTTTAGATAGAATAGAATAGATAAACGGGATAGGTAGATAGAATAGAATGGATAGAATATGCTAGACATATGGAATAGATAGAATAGAATAGATAGAATAGACTGAATAAATATAATAGAATAGAGAAATAGAATAGATACAATGGGATAGACAGTCCAGATAGATAGAATGGATAGACACAATAGATAGATAGATTGGAATAGATAGACAGAATGGATAGAATAGAATAGAATAGAATAGATAGACAGTTTAGGCAGATAGAATAGAATAGATAGAATAGAATTGATAGAGAGAAAGGAGTAGTTACATTAGAATAGATAGAGAGAATAGATAAGTAGAACAGAATAGATAGAACAGAATAGAATAGATAGAATACAATAGATATAATAGAAAATATAGAATAGAACAGACAGACAGAATAGATAGATAGAATAGAATATATAGAATAGAACAGAATAAATAGAATGGAATATATAGAATAGAATAGATAGAATATAATAGATAGACAGAATAGATAGATATAATAGATAGACAGAATAGACAGATATAATAGAATAAATAGAATAGACAGAATAGAATACATAGTATAGAATAGTTATTCAGAATTGCTAGATAGAGTAGAATACATTAGATAGATAAAATAGAATGGATAGAATAGAAGAGATAGACAGAATAGAAAGATAGAATAGAATAGATAGAATATGATAGATGGAATAGATAGAATAGATAGAATTGAATAGAGAAATAGAAGATAGATAGAATAACATAGACAGAATTGAATAGATAGAATAGAATAGATAGATAGAAGAGAATAGAGAGAATAGAATAGATAGACAGAATAAAAGATAGTATAGATAGAATAAAATAAATAGAACACGATAAATAGATAGAATAGAATAGATAGAAATAAACAGATAGGTTAGATAGACAGAATAGAAAGATAGGATAGAATAGAATAGAATAGAATAGAATAGGTAGAATAGAATAGATAGGCGGTTTAGGTAGATAGATAGATAGAAGAGAATAGATAGAAATGAATAGAGAAATAGAATAGATATATATAATAAAATAGATAGAATAGATAGAATATAATAAATAGATAGTATAGTAAGACTAGAATAGAGAAATAGAATGGATAGATGGAATAAAATAGAATAAAATAGATAGAATACAATAGATTCGATAGATTAGAATAGATATGTAGAATAGATAGACAGAATAGATAGATAGATAGATAGATAGATAGATAGATAGATAGATAGATAGATAGATAGATAGATAGATAGATAAATAGGTAGATAGATAGATAAATAGATAGATATGTTAGAATATATATATTAGAATAAATAGAGTAGATAGAATAGAATATATAGATAGAGTAGAATAGATAGAATAGTATAGACAGAATGTAATAGAATAAAGAGATGGAATAGATAGAATAGAGTAGTTAGAATATTATAGTTAGAATATATAGATAGAATAGATTAGATAGAAGAGAATAAAGAGATAGATATATAGGATGGATAGATAAAATAGTATAGATAAAAGAGAATAGAATAGGTAGAAGAGAGTAGATAGATAGAATAAAATAGAGTAGAATAGATAGAATAGAATAGATAGACAGAATAGATAGATAGAAGAGAATAGATTAGGGAAATAGAATAGACAGATAGAATAAAATAGATAAAATAGAATAGATAGAATAAAATAGATAGAATAGATTAGACAGCCAGAATAGACACATAGATAGAATAGATTACATAGAATAGAATAAATAGTGTAAAATAGATAGCTAGAGTAGAGAAATAAAATAGATAGATCGAAAAAAATAGATAGAAGTGAATATAATGTATAGATGGAATAGATAGAATAGATAGAATGGAATAGATAGAATAAAATAGATAAACAGAACTGAATAGATAGAATAGATCAGAAAGATAGAATAGATAGATGGGATAGAG
The DNA here is from genome assembly GCF_040183065.1 of Periplaneta americana. NCBI lineage: Eukaryota > Metazoa > Arthropoda > Insecta > Blattodea > Blattidae > Periplaneta > Periplaneta americana. The sequence continues at coordinate 179,008,230 of NC_091132.1, read as the reverse complement.
AGAATAGAATAGAAAACATAGAATAGAGAAATATAATAGATAGATAGAATAAAATAGATAGATTATATTAGATAGATGATATAGAATAGAGAAATAGAGTAGATAGATAGAATAAAATAGATACAATAGATAGAAAGAATAGGATAGATAGAATAGAATGTGTAGAATAGAATAGATAGAATAGAAAAGATTAATAGAATAAATAGAATAGAATAGAAATGATAGAATAGAATAGATAGAATAGAATTGATAGATAGAATAGAATAAATAGAATAGAATAGATAGATTCGATAGAATAGAATAGAATAATATAAATAGAATTGAATAGACAGAAAGAATAGAATAGATAGAACAGAATAGCTAGACAGAATAGAATAGATAGAAAATAGAATATATAGAATAGAATAGATAGACAGAATAGATATATAGAATAGAACATAATAGAATGGATGGTATAGATATAATAGATAGAATATAATAGATAAACAGAATAGGTAGATAGAATAGAGTGGATAGAATAGACTAGATATAAGGAATAGATAGAATAGAATAGATAGAATGGAATAGAATAGATAGAATAGGTACATAGAATACATAGATGGAATAGAATATAGGAATAGAATAGATAGAATAGGTACATAGAATAGATAGATAGAATAGAATATAGGAATAGAATAGATAGAATAGGATAGACAGTCCAGATAGATAGAATGGATAGACAGAATAGATAGATAGAATAGATGGAATAGAATAGATAGACAGAATAGATAGATAGAATGGAATAGATAGATTGAATAGGCAGATAGAATAGAATAGATAGAATAGAATGGTTAGAATAGAATAGTTAGAGAGAAAGGGATAGTTAGATTAGAATAAATATAGAGAATATATAGATAGAATAGAATAGAATAGATAGAATAGATAGATGGAATAGAATAGATAGATAGAATAGATAGAATAAAATAAATAGAATAGGATAGATTGAACACAATAGATAGAATATAATAGATAGAATAGAATACATAGAACAGATAGACAGAATAGATAAATAGAATAGATAGATATAATAGATAGACAGAATAGATAGATTGAATAAAATAGATAGAATTGAACAGTGAGACAGAATAGGTAGATAGAATAGACAGACAGAATAGATAGATAGAATAGAATAGATAGATGAAAAAGACAGAATTGATAAAACAGATAGACAGAATAGATAGATAAAATAGAATAGAATAGAATAGAATAGAATAGAATAGAATAGAATTGAGTAGAATAGTATAGAATAGATGGAATAGAGAAATATAATAGATAGATAGGATAACATAGATAGAATAGATTAGATAGATAAAATAGAGTAGAGAAATAGAGTAGATAGATAGAATAAAATAGATAGGATAGATAGAATTGAATGGATAGTATAGAATAGATAGAATAGAATAGAGAAATAGGACAGATAGAATAGAATAGAAATGATGGGATAGAATAGATAGAATAGAATTGATAGATAGAATGGAATAAATAGAATAGAATAGAATAGATAGAACAGATAGATTAGATAGAATAGAATACTATAGATAGAATAGAATAGATAGAATTGAATAGACAGATAGAATAGAATAGATAGAACAGAATACCTAGACAGAATAAAATAGATAGACAATAGAATATATAGATTAGGATAGATAGATAGAATAGGACAGAATATAATAAATGGTATAGATATAATAGGTAGGATATTTTAGATAGAATAGAATAGATAAACGGGATAGGTAGATAGAATAGAATGGATAGAATAGACTAGACAGATGGAATAGATAGAATAGAATAGAATAGAAAAGATAGAATATAATAGATAGAATAGACAGAATAAATAGAATAGAATAGAGAAATAGAATAGATACAATAGGATAGACAGTCCAGATAGATAGAATGGATAGACAGAATAGATAGATAGAATGGAATAGATAGACAGAATGGATAGATAGAATAGAATAGATAGATAGTTTAGACAGATAGAATAGAATAGATAGAATAGAATAGATAGAAAGGAATAGTTAGATTAGAATAAATAGAGAGAATTTATAGATAGAATAGAATAGAATAGAATGGATAGAATAGAATAGATAGATGGAATAGAATAGATAGATAGAATAGAATAGAATAGAATATATAGAATAGAATAAATAGAATAGAATAAATAGAATAGAATAGATTGAACACAATAGATAGAATATAATAGATAGAATAGAATACATAGAACAGATAGACAGAATAGATAGATAGAACAGATAGATATAATAGATAGACAGAATAGATAGATTGAATAGAATAGATAGAATTGAACAGACAGACAGAATAGATAGATAGAATAGATAGACAGAATAAATAGTTAGAATAGAAGATAGATGAAATAGATAGAATAGATAAAATAGATAGACAGAATAGATAGATAGAATAGAATAGAATAGAATAGAATAGAATAGAATAGAATAGAATTGAGTAGAATAGTATAGAAAAGATGGAGTAGAGAAATATAATAGATAGATGGGATAACATAGATAGAATAGATCAAATAGGTAAATTAGAGTAGAGAAATAGAGTAGATAGATAGAATAAAATAGATAGGATAAATAGAATAGAATGGATAGAATAGAATAGATAGAATAGAATAGAGAAATAGAATAGATAGAATAGAATAGAAATGATGGGATAGAATAGATAGAATTGAGTAGATAGATAGAATGGAATAAATAGAAAAGAATAGGATAGATAGAACAGATAGATTAGATAGAATAGAATAGTATAGATAGAATAATATAGATGGAATTGAAGAGACAGATAGAATAGAATAGATAGAACAGAATACCTAGACAGAATAGAATAGATAGACAATAGAATATTTAGATTAGAACAGATAGACAGAATAGATAGATAGAATAGGACAGAATAGAATAAATGGTATAGATATAATAGGTAGGAAATTTTAGATAGAATGGAATTGATAAACGGGATAGGTAGATAGAATAGAATGGATAGAATAGGCTAGACAGATGGAATAGATAGAATAGAATAGATAGAATAGACAGCATAAATAGAATAGAATAGAGAAACAGAATAGATACAATGTGATAGACAGTCCAGATAGATAGAATAGATAGAGAGAATAGATAGATAGAATGGAATAGATAGACAGAATGGATAGATAGAATAGAATAGATAGACAGTTTAGGCAGATAGAATAGAATAGATAGAATAGAATTGATAGAGAGAAAGGAGTAGTTACATTAGAATAGATAGAGAGAATAGATAAGTAGAACAGAATAGATAGAACAGAATAGAATAGATAGAATACAATAGATATAATAGAAAATATAGAATAGAACAGACAGACAGAATAGATAGATAGAATAGAATACATAGAATAGAACAGAATAAATAGAATGGAATATATAGAATAGAATAGATAGAATATAATAGATAGACAGAATAGATAGATATAATAGATAGACAGAATAGACAGATATAATAGAATAAATAGAATAGACAGAATAGAATACATAGTATAGAATAGTTATTCAGAATTGCTAGATAGAGTAGAATAGATTAGATAGATAAAATAGAATGGATAGAATAGAAGAGATAGACAGAATAAAAAGATAGAATAGAATAGATAGAATAGAATAGATGGAATAGATAGAATAGATAGAATTGAATTGAGAAATAGAAGATAGATAGAATAACATAGATAGAATTGAATAGATAGAATAGAATAGATAGATAGAAGAGAATAGAGAGAATAGAATAGATAGACAGAATAAAAGATAGTATAGATAGAATAACATAAATAGAACACGATAAATAGATAGAATAGAATAGATAGAAAAGAACAGATAGGTTAGATAGACAGAATAGATAGATAGGATAGAATAGAATAGAATAGAATAGAATAGGTAGAATAGAATAGATAGGCGGTTTAGGTAGATAGATAGATAGATAGAAGAGAATAGATAGAAATGAATAGAGAAATAGAATACATATATATAATAAAATAGATAGAATAGATAGAATATAATAAATAGATAGTATAGTAAGACTAGAATAGAGAAATAGAATAGATAGATGGAATAAAATAGAATAAAATAGATAGAATACAATAGATTAGATAGATTAGAATAGATATGTAGAATAGATAGACAGAATAGATAGACAGATAGATAGATAGATAGATAGATAGATAGATAGATAGATAGATAGATAGATAGATAGATAGATAGATAGATAGATAGATAGATAGATATATATATAGATAGATAGATAGATAGATAGATAGATAGATAGATAGATAGATAGATAGATAGATAGATAGATAGATAGATAGATAGATAGATAGATATGTTAGAATATATATATTAGAATAAATAGAGTAGATAGAATAGAATATATAGATAGAGTGGAATAGATAGAATAATATAGACAGAATGTAATAGAATAAAGAGATGGAATAGATAGAATAGAGTAGTTAAAATATTATAGTTAGAATATATAAATAGAATAGATTAGATAGAAGAGAATAAAGAGATAGATATATAGGATGGATAGATAAAATAGTATAGATAAAATAGAATAGAATAGGTAGAAGAGAGTAGATAGATAGAATAAAATAGATAGAGTAGAATAGATAGAATAGAATAGATAGATAGAATAGATTAGATAGAAGAGAATAGATTAGGGAAATAGAATAGACAGATAGAATAAAATAGATAAAATAGAATAGATAGAATAGATTAGACAGCCAGAATAGACACATGGATACAATAGATTACATAGAATAGAATAAATAGAGTAAAATAGATAGCTAGATTAGAGAAATAAAATAGATAGATCGGAAAAAATAGATAGAAGAGAATATAATAGATAGATGGAATAGATAGAATAGATAGAATTGAATAGATAGAATAGAATAGATAAACAGAACTGAATAGATAGAATAGATCACAAAGATAGAATAGATAGATGGGATAGAGAGAATAGAATAGATAACATAGAATAGAGAAATATAATAGATAGATAGAATAAAATAGATAGATTATATTAGATAGATGAAATAGAATAGAGAAATAGAGTATATAGATAGAATAAAATAGATACAATAGATAGAAAGAATAGGATAGATAGAATAGAATGTGTAGAATAGAATAGATAGAATAGAAAAGATTAATAGAATAAATAGAATAGAATAGAAATGATAGAATAGAATAGATAGAACAGATTTGATAGATAGAATAGAATAAATAGAATAGAATAGATAGATTCGATAGAATAGAATAGAATAATATAAATAGAATTGAATAGACAGATAGAATAGAATAGATAGAACAGAATAGCTAGACAGAATAGAATATACAGAACATAGAATATATAGAATAGAATAGATAGACAGAATAGATATATAGAATAGAACATAATAGAATGGATGGTATAGATATAATAGATAGAATATAATAGATAAACAGAATAGGTAGATAGAATAGAGTGGATAGAATAGACTAGATATATGGAATAGATAGAATAGAATAGATAGAATGGAATAGAATAGATAGAATAGGTACATAGAATAGATAGATGGAATAGAATATAGGAATAGAATAGATAGAATAGGTACAGAGAATAGATAGATGGAATAGAATATAGGAATAGAATAGATAGAATAGGATAGACAGTCCAGATAGATAGAATGGATAGACAGAATAGATAGATAGAATAGATGGAATAGAATAGATAGACAGAATAGATAGATAGAATGGAATAGATAGATTGAATAGGCAGATAGAATAGAATAGATAGAATAGAATGGTTAGAATAGAATAGTTAGAGAGAAAGGGATAGTTAGATTAGAATAAATAGAGAGAATATATAGATAGAATAGAATAGAATAGATAGAATAGATAGATGGAATAGAATAGATAGATAGAATAGAATAGAATAGATAGAATAAAATAAATAGAATAGGATAGATTGAATGCATTAGATAGAATATAATAGATAGAATAGAATACATAGAACAGATAGACAGAATAGATAAATAGAATAGATAGATATAATAGATAGACAGAATAGATAGATTGAATAGAATAGATAGAATTGAACAGAGAGACAGAATAGGTAGATAGAATAGACAGACAGAATAGATAGATAGAATAGAATAGATAGATGAAATAGATAGAATTGATAAAATAGATAGACAGAATAGATAGATAGAATAGAATAGAATAGAATAGAATAGAATTGAGTAGAATAGTATAGAATAGATGGAATAGAGAAATATAATAGATAGATAGGATAACATAGATAGAATAGATTAGATAGATAAAATAGAGTAGAGAAATAGAGTAGATAGATACAATAAAATAGATAGGATAGATAGAATAGAATGGATAGTATAGAATAGATAGAATAGAATAGAGAAATATGACAGATAGAATAGAATAGAAATGATGGGATAGAATAGATACAATAGAATTGATAGATAGAACAGATATATTAGATACAATAGAATACTATAGATAGATTAGAATAGATAGAATTGAATAGACAGATAGAATAGAATAGATAGAACAGAATACCTAGACAGAATAAAATAGATAGACAATAGAATATATAGATTAGGACAGATAGATACAATAGGACAGAATATATTAAATGGTATAGATATAATAGGTAGGATATTTTAGATATAATAGAATAGATAAACGGGATAGGTAGATAGAATAGAATGGATAGAATAGACTAGACAGATGGAATAGATAGAATAGAATAGAATAGAATAGATAGAATATAATAGATAGAATAGACAGAATAAATAGAATAGAATAGAGAAATAGAATAGATACAATAGGATAGACAGTCCAGATAGATAGAATGGATAGACAGAATAGATAGAATGGAATAGATAGACAGAATGGATAGATAGAATAGAATAGATAGACAGTTTAGGCAGATAGAATAGAATAGATAGAGAGAAAGGAATAGTTAGATTAGAATAGATAGAAAGAATAGATAGCTAGAATATAATAGATAGAACAGAATAGAATAGATAGAATAGAATAGAATGGATAGAATACAATAGATAAAATAGAAAATATAGAATAGAACAGATAGACAGAATAGAGATAGAATAGATAGAGAGAATAGATAGATATAATAGAATAGATGGAGGAGAACAGACAGACAGAATAGATAGATAGAATAGAATAGATAAATGAAATAGATAGAATAGATAAAACAGAATACATAGACAAAGTAGATAGATAGAATAGAACAGAATAGAGTAAAATAGAATAGAATAGAATGGATGGAGTAGAGAAATAGAATAGATAGATAGAATAACATAGATGGAATGGAACAGAATAGATAGAATGGAAATAGATAGAATAGAATATATAGATAGAATAGATCGACTGAATAGATAATTAGAATAGAATAGATAAGCTAGAAGAGAATAAATAGAATAGATGGACTAGATAAATGGAATAGAATAGATAGAATAAAATAGATAGATAGAATAGATAGATAGAAGTGAATAACTAGAATAGATAGTTGGAATAGATCGACGGAATAGATATATAGAATAGAATAGTTAGAACAGAATAAATATAATATATAGAATAGAATAGATAAAATAGATAGATGGACAGAATAGATAGATAGAATAAAATAGGTAAAATAGAATAGATAGAATCAAAAAGATAGAATAGAATAGATAGGCAGAATAGACAGATAGAATAGATTAGTTAGAATAGATAAATAGAGAAAAATAGATACCTAGAATATAGAAATATAATAGATAGATCGAAAAAATAGAATAGATTAGAATAGATAGATGGAACAGATAGACTACATAGAATGGAATAGATAGAATAGATAAACAGAATACAATAGGTAGAATAGAACACATAAATAGAATAGATAGATGGAATAGATTGATAGAATAGGGTAGAATAGATAGAATAGATGGAATAAATAGAATAGAATAGATAACATAGAAGAGAGAAATATAATAGATAGATAGAATCAAATAGATAGAATAGATTAGATAGATAAAATAGAATAGAGTAATAGAGAAGATAGAATAAAATAGATAGAATAGATAGATAGAATAGGATAGATAGAATAGAATGGATAAAATAGAATAGATAGAATAGAATAGAGAAATAGAATAGATAGAATAGAATAGAAATTATAGATTCGATAGAATAGATTAGTATAGATAGAATAGATTAGATAGAATTGAATAGACAGATAGAATAGAATAGATAGAACAGAATAGCTAGACAGAATAGAATAGATAGACAATAGAATATATAGAATAGAATAGATAGACAGAATAGATAGATAGAATAGAACAGAATAGAATAGATGGTATAGATATAATAGATAGGATATAATAAATAGAATAGGTAGATAGTATAGAATGGACAGAATAGACTGGATAGATGGAATAGATAAAATAGAATGGAATAGATAGAATAGGTAGACAGAATAGATAGATAGAATAGAATAATCAAAGAGAATAGATAGAATAGGATACAGTCCAGATAGAATGGATAGACAGAATAGATAGAATAGAAAGAATAGAAATGAGAGACAGAATAGTTAGATAAAATGGAGTAGATAGACAGAATAGGCAGATAGAATAGAATAGATAGAATAGAATGGATAGAATAGAATAGATAGAGAGAATGGAATAGATAGATAGAATAGAATAGAACAGATAGAATAGTATAAATAGAATAGAATAGATTGAACACATTAGATAGAATATAATAGATAGAATAGATAGATAGAATAAACTAGATAGATAGAATAGAATAGGTAGAAAAGAATAAATACACAGAATATGTAGTTGGAATGGATAGATAGAACAGATACACAGAATAGATAGATAGAATAGAACAGAACAGATAGACAGAATAGAAGATAGAATAGAATAGATATAATGGAACAAACAGACAGAATAGATAGATAGAAGACATAGACAAATTAGATAGATAGAATAAAATAGATAGATGAAATAGATAGAATAGATAAAATAGAATAGATAGACAGAATAGATAGGTATAATAGAATAGAGTAGAATAGAATAGAAGAGATGGAATAGAGAAATAGAATAGTATAGATAGAATAAAATAGATAGATATAATAGGTTATACAGGAAATAATAGAGAGAATAAATAGATAGAATAGAATAGAGAAATAGAATAGAGAGATAGAATAAAATTGGTAGAATGGATAGAATAGAATAGATAGATAGAATAAACCAGATAGATAGAATAGAATAGATAGAACAGAATATATAGAATAGAATAGATATATGGAATAGAGTAGCGTAGAATAGATAGAATGGAATAGATAGACAAAATAGATAGATAGAATAGAATAGATGGAAGAGAACAGACAGACAGAATAGATAGATAGAATAGAAAAGATAAATGAAATAGATAGAATAGATCAAATAGAATAGATGGACAAAGTAGATAGATATAATAGAACAGAATAGAGTAGAATAGAATAGAATAGATGGAATACGGAAATAGAATAGATAGATAGAATAACATAGATGGAATAGAATAGAATAGATAGAATAAACTAGATAGATAGAATAGAATAGATAGAAAAGGATAAATAGACAGAATATGTAGTTGGAATGGATAGATAGAACAGATACACAGAATAGATAGATAGAATAGAACAGAGAGACAGAATAGAAGATAGAATAGAATAGATATAATGGAACAAACAGACAGAATAGATAGATAGAAGACATAGACAAATTAGATAGATAGAATAAAATAGATAGATGAAATAGAAAGAATAGATAAAATAGAATAGATAGACAGAATAGATAGGTATAATAGAATACAGTAGAATAGAATAGAAGAGATGGAATAGAGAAATAGAATAGTATAGATAGAATAAATTAGATAGATATAATAGATTATACAGGAGAGAATAGATAGAGAAAATAGATAGATAGAATAGAATAGAGAAATAGAATAGAGAGATAGAATAAAATTGGTAGAATGGATAGAATAGAATAGATAGATAGAATAAACCAGATAGATAGAATAGAATAGATAGAACAGAATATATAGAATAGAATAGATATATGGAATAGAATAGAGTAGAATAGATAGAATGGAATAGATAGACAGAATAGATAGATAGAATAGAATAGATGGAAGAGAACAGACAGACAGAATAGATAGATAGAATAGAAAAGATAATTGAAATAGATAGAATAGATCAAATAGAATAGATGGACAAAGTAGATAGATATAATAGAACAGAATAGAGTAGAATAGAATAGAATAGATGGAATACGGAAATAGAATAGATAGATAGAATAACATAGATGGAATAGAATAGAATAGATAGAATGGAATAGATAGAATAGAATATATAGATAGAATAGATCGACTGAATAGATAAATAGAATAGAATTGATAGGCCATAAGAGAATAAATAGAAAAGATTCGATAGAATAGAATTGATATATAGAATAGATAGACAGACT